>NC_079511.1:23955137-24237637 GCF_000801105.2 Raphanus sativus | reverse complement strand
TTATAAATTCTTTGTCTTTAGACAGATTCAATGACAATGGGACAGAATCTGTTTGAGAAAGTCTTAAAAGTCCACACTGTCTCTATAGGTCTTAAAGACAAGAGTCAGTTACTTACTTACCCACGGCTTGACTCAAAAATCTGTTTTCAAATGTTAGAAGGGAGACCCTACGGTTTGAGAAAATAGTCTTAAAGACAATAAGACTACAAACTGAAAACAGATTCTTGATGATTGTGTTCTACCCACGGCTTATAAATTCTCTGTCTTTAAGACAGAGTCAATGACAATGGGACAGTTTGGAGGCTTGTCCGATTCTAAGAGAAATTCATTGGACGATGGCAAACAAAACACATGACTCAATAGTCTTAAAGACAAGAGACTGTATGAAACGTTTCCACAGCTCTGACGGTTTGAGAATGTCTTCAAAGTCCATACTGTCTCAGTAGTTCTTAAAGACTTCACTCACCTACGGCTTGACTACAAGTCTGTTTTCGGATAGAATGGAGAACCAACTCGGTTCGGTTTGAGAAACTCATAAGGACAAAAAGACTACAAACTGAAACCCTCTTGATTGTGTATTAGAAGGGAATGGAGTTAAAGACTTAACGGTTTGAGAAAGTCTAACAAACTGAAAACAGATTCTTGACTGTATCACCCACGGCTGGCTTATAAAAGTAGACAATGGATCGGTGAAAAGACCTTTTGGATGGAAACATTATAGGAAATACAATGACAGTGGGCAGTTTTAAGACTGGATGGAATATCAACGACCAGCTTCTTAGAACATGTCATTAGACAAGTTCATTCACACGACTCTGTGGTCTTAAAGACCAAAAAAAGAATTTACTTACCCACGGCTTGCCCCAAATCTGTTTCCTTGAATGAGATGGAGTTTAACGACACGAGAAAGTCTCAAGACAAAGACTAAGAGCTGAAAACAGATTGCTTATCTTACCCACCCACGTCTTAAAAAAGTTGATCATGGAGTGGTTAAAAGATTTGTTGGATCGGAAAGACATTGACAATGGGGCAGTTTCAAGACTGGATGAATAGAAATTAACGACCAGCTTCTTAGAACAAGTCACTAGGGGATGATGGCAAGAGACCCTTGTGGTCTTAAAAGACAATATTACTTACCCACGGCTTGACTCGAATTTGTTTTTCAGTTACTTGAATGTGAGATGGAGCTTAACGACAGCCCCACAGCCGGTTCTTGAAAGCAAGTACTTACCCCCCACGTCTTATAAGAATCTAAAGACAAAGTCACCTATCGGTTAAGATTCTTTAGACAGATTCAAAGACAATGGGGAAGCTTGTTTGGTCGGATAAAGGAATAGCTTCTTAAAACCAAGTCATTGGAGGATGGCTGGCAGATAAAGACCCAAACGGCTCTCTAGTCTTAAAAAGACTTTAATTACCCACGGCTTGACTTAGATCTGTTTTCAGATATATTAGAAGGGAATGGAGGTACATACAAACGGTTTGAGAGTCTTAAAGACAAAAGAAAACAAACTGAAAACAGATTTCTTACCTTACTACACCCACGGCTTACAAAGTAGACAATGGATCGATTAAAAGACTTGTTGTTGGATGGAGACATAATAGGCAAAAGAAAATGACAAATAACACCACACGACTCTTATGATCTTGAAGACAAAAGACTTGAACTATCTACAGCTTGACTCTTTAAGATGGAGTTTAACGACAAGAAAGTCTTTAAGATTTTAAACTGAAAACAAGTCTTGACTGTACCACTTATGTCATGAAGACAAAGACTAATTCATGATCTGAGAAGGAACAGTGGCAAGCAAGCGGCATATTACTTGATCTAAAGACTAACTTTATTTTTTGATTTCCTCAGATTTGTGCTTCAGAAGGTGTGTTCAAATCGTTAGAGATTCTGAGAAGATTTCAAGTGTATCAGACTTCTGCTGACAGGTAACTTTTCAAACCAATCCTCTTTGTAATCAGTTGAGTCTCATGTAGTTTATAGTTTTTATTGCTTTAACTCGGCACTCTGCAGGGTTATCTATTTAATCCTTTTGATTTTCTCTTTGCAGGTGTATAATTAAACTTTGGTTGTTGTATGAGAGCGTCTTGGATTTTACATGTAGTTTATAGTTTTATTTGCTTTAACTCGGCACGCTGCAGGGTTATCCATTTAATCCTTTTGATTTCCTATTTGCAGGTGTATAATTAAACTTTGGTTGTTGTATGAGAGCGTCTTGGATTTTACATGTAGTTTATAGTTTTTATTTGCTTTAACTCGGCACTCTGCAGGGTTATCCATTTAATCCTTTTGATTTCCTCTTTGCAGTTTTATAATTAAACTTTGGTTGTTGTATGAGAGCGTCTTGCATTTTACATTATGCATCAATTTTTGGTTGTTGTATGTGCCATCTGCATCACCTTATACACGTTTCCATTTTGCATTTTACAATGCATTATGCGTCATGTCTTGCAGACTTATAGTTAAGTTTGGATGTTTGAGCAATTATGACATTCTTGTAATTCTATAAATTATTTTTACTGTACCATGAGCGTCTTATATTTTACATCATACATAAACTTCGGTTGCTGTTGCACATTCTGCATCATATCATATACACTTCTGCATTTTGCATTTTACAATACATTCTGCATTATGCATCATGTTCTTGCAATTTTATTGTTAAATTTGAATGTGTGAGCAATTATGACATTGTGAATTTGTATCAATCCAGATAATATTATTAATTAAATAATGTTTTGTAAAAGATGTAAAAATCTAATTAAATTCTACATAATCATATTTAAGAATTTAGACAATATTAATAAATAAAATATGTTTATTAAAAATTATCTACCAAAAATTCACATTCAGTTTTAAATAATGTTTTGTAAAAGATGTAAAAATCTAATTAAATTCTACATAATCATATTTAAGAATTTAGACAATATTAATAAATAAAATATGTTTATTAAAAATTATCTACCAAAAATACAAATTCACAATTATGACATTGTGAATTTGTATCAATCCAGATAATATTATTAATTAAATAATGTTTTGTAAAAGATGTAAAAATCTAATTAAATTCTACATAATCATATTTAAGAATTTAGACAATATTAATAAATAAAATATGTTTATTAAAAATTATCTACCAAAAATTCACATTCAGTTTTTAAAATATTAAAATATATTATCTCATATGAAAAACATAAAATATTTTATTATATTAAATTTTAAAAATTATTTGTACCCGCAAATTTGCGGACAATCGTCTAGTTTTATATTAAATGTTTAACATAAAACTCACAATGGGTTAACAACCAAATTTATTTTTAAATTATATCCAATGAGCACATATCTTATCAAACACCGATTCATTTTACCAATGTTTTCATTAAAAATAATTTATTTTAGATGTCTTTTAAAGTATTATTTTTTTTATAAATTACTTTAATACAAACTTATTTTAACTAAATATATATTAGAAAATCATATCTAATTTTTAATAATGTGATGTAATTATTTTGACATATATAAATGTGAGATTCAATGGATTTATTACATCAAAATAAAAAGTTTTTATTTGTATAAAAATTGTTAGGTCTTTGTTTCATGCATTATAAAATTTTAATATAATGTTCTGATTTTTTTCAATTTTATATTCCAAGAAATAAATAAATTTATTAATATATTTCAAACGATTTACCTTACAATTTATGTTTTTAAATAATTTATAAACTCGCTATATGATGCATTAATAGTTATTATAATTATATGTTGTATATATGTATATTATGACGTATATAGGAAAGTAAATATTTTAAAAATGTTTATAATAGAAATTAGACCTAGTATATTTATTTTATTAACCCTTTTTAAGAACATACTTCATATGATTTATAAATAGACTCTTAGTGCAAAAAAAAATGATGAAGTATTATATATAATTTTCATAATTGCTACCATTAAATACTATAAATGATTATGTATAAGAATACATAAATAGTTCGGAAACTACATTTTGGTTCTAGAACTGCTTTTTTAGATTTGATTAAAATAAATGAAAATTAAAAATCATTGACCAATGAAATTATAAAGATGTATAAGTGACTTCTCAATTACTATATAAGAGGGTTGTTCAAAAAAAATTACTATATAAGAGGATACATTTTCAAAATACAATTTATAAATTAATATATAAGCTTATATTAATGACTTAGAATCTCTTATAATATTTTAAAACATCTGATAAGCAATATAAATAATTTTATAAATGTATTTATATTTATAAATAATTTATAAAGCATACATGAAATTTATTAAACATTAATAGTTATTATGATACTTTATATATAAATATAAGGTTTTCTATACGAATATAAAATCATCATATCAATTCAAATAAACATTTTTTATTATTTTATGTAATTTATAAATATATAAAAAATTTGATCACGTTATTACTCTTTCATTGTTTCAACAATTAGTTAACATAAATAATTATTCTTATATTATGTAGATTATTTGGAAAGTGGTAATTGAATTTTCCTTTCCTTTTAGATATAATTATAATAAATAAAATTAAAAATTATCGACCAATCAAATTATAACAATTTGAAGAGGTCATTTATGATCGCACGTAATAAAAAATCACTTATGTGACTTCTCAATCAATATATAGTATGATTTATATTTTTATAAATAATTTATAACATTTTATAAATTATTTTAAAATTCTGATAAATTTATTCTGTAAACAACGATAAATAATTTGAAAATAATATTAATAAACATGTTTGGATTTTGTAATATTTAAAATAGTTATTATATAATTATATTTGAATACAATTCATTAAGTAGAGTATAAGACTATTATTATTATCTTGCATAAAAATTCGTTAATTGTATGTTATAGTTTATAAATATTAAAAGTAATAAATAAAACATTATTAATTTTCTATAATTTTGAAAATTAGTTGTTATAAATTGTTATTTGTAAGGCAAGTGATGTTAAATGATTTTATGTTTACCTTAAATTTTTAGATCTAATTAAATAAATAAAAATTAAAAACAATCGACCAATCAAACTATAACAATTTCTTGAAACTTCATAAGATCGACACGTCACCAGAAATCATTAAAGTGACTTCTAATTTAATATATAGGGAGATATATGAGAAATTCTCATTGATTTTTTTTTAACTTTGCTGTTTAGGATCAGTGCAGATCAGATTTCTCAGTCAAATAGTAAAAGACAAATAGTTAAATTTATGTAGAAACCCTTGTTGAAGCTGTCAGTCAGTCAGCATGTTCAATGCTTTAATACTTGTGAAGTTGGAGAACATATAAAGCAATGATGTTTATAGCAAATAAATATTAGTGCTATCAAAGTATATAGTTAATAAATAACATGGGTTGCATCTAAATATGTAACAGTGAGTCCGATATGCTTTCTTCATTAGATTTTAAAGACGGAAACTCGCCAAGAACTCTTAGATGCATTAGATCCATTATCCAGCTAAACACAACCTTGGTCTGTCATAGCTTGAGCTATGTTCAAGAATGCTGCAATCGTTGCTCCATGTAGAAGTGCCCTGGAAAAGAAGAACCAAACCATTTCTTAATACAGAGCATCTTAGACCAGCATAGTAAAACTGACTGATGGGTTTAGTATCATGAGGAGAAACACTCACTCGGGACTTTCTTTCTGATAAACAAAATCATTTGCTGCTTTAAGAGCCTTCTCATAAGTCTGCTTCAGTGCATCCTATCAATAGCAGAGCAAAACCTCTTAATAGGCTCAATTAACACATGCCTAAACTGCGAAATTCAAAAACAAATGTGAGAGATTCGAAAACAAATGTGGGAGATGTGTACTTGTAATCTAGACTCAAAATCTTCTGCTGACCATTGCATTGAATTAGATTCACAGAGGACTTCGATTTCTCCGGCGGCAACCTTCAACAAACTTACACAATTTAGCTATCATCATCATTCAGATAATCTAAGAACTCTGTATACTTAATGGTGGGAGACTAATAAGGTAAAGGTTAATGAAAGCCAAGTTAAAGAGGGAACTCACTCCACCAGCTCCAGCAGCAATGGCAGGAGCAATAAGAACATTTGCCTTTCTAAAAAACATCAACTGCTTCAGCTGTACACGGCATGTTCGAACCTGCAGAAAGAAACACACACCCACACTAAAGAATAAAGCACACACAAAGAAAAAAAGAGAAGCTCTGAGAATTTTCATTTGCTCAAATAATATAAGAAACCTCTTTACCTTCTACCAGTAAGCGACAGCCTGCATTGACCAGATTAATAGCATCTGCTTGATCAACTTCGTTCTGGGAAGCACAAGGGAACGTCACATCACACCTTTCATTCCACGGCTTCACTTCATCAAAGTATTTCGCCCTTGCATATGTCTTTGAATAGTCTCTGCATATCAGTTGCATGGAATCAATATAGTTTTAGCAATGTGAAAATACCACAATAATGTGGAAATATATATATATATATACCTAAGACTTCTCTGTTGGGATTTTATATCTCTCAAGAACGCAAGTTTCATTTAATCAAATCCGTCTTCGTCCACCAAATATCCTTTTGAATCTGCAAAAAAAAAAAAGATTGCATTAGCAAAACAAAACAATACTATACAGAGAAGTTTCTTACATTGGCCTAATTAATCCATTGGCAATAAACTAGGGTTCAATTTGAGAACTCTAAGGCCTGGTCTTGAAGAAAATAATTAAGCTACTCCTAACTGTTCATCTGGCAAATCAGGTCTTCTATAGACTCTAACCTAAACCAAGAGTCACCTTTTATAGAACCATGAGATAACGAAAACAATAAAAAGATAGAAATGTTCTTGTTTCAACTCAGAAATGATAAGGTGATTGAATCACCTGAGACAGTAACCGGATGGGCACCACAAGCAATTAGCTTCTCAACAACATGCATCGCAATCTTACCGGAACCACTCACAACACATCTGAAATAAAGGTTTTGTACGACCTTCTTTTAGAATCTACAGCAATTTAAGAAGAACTACACTGTCTCGGAAAGGGGAAAAATAGAGTTCAAAAGTATCTCGCTGATTTGATAAACTGTAATATACAAAGATGATCAAGAAAGAAACCTTCGTCCCTTTTTATTAAAAAAAAAAAAAAAAACCTTCGTCCCTTAATTTCTTGTTCATATCTGCAAGCATAAGTCGTGCAAAGTACACCTGAAAGAATGCAAATGAATTTCAGTGAGTCATCATCTTGTAAATAAGGTTCTTAAACAAAAAGATTTAAACAGTCCTTACCACGCCATAGATCAAGACTTAAAACAATAATTTACAAGTTGAGTTTTAACACATTGTTAGCTCAAAGGTTGTTCAGTGTTGGTAGGCTAGATGGATCTTAACTCACTATCACTTGAAGCAATACTTATTAAATAAACTTACTCTTCACATAAATGGGCTTGTCAACAACAATCTTGTCTTTGGAACTCGTTTGGAGACGCAGAGCCTCTTTATGCAGCAAACTGTTGTTGTGTTCCTCCAATGCACTCATCTGCATGTTTCTACTTCCTTCGTTTCCGTACGGATTCCTCCGATGTTTTCTACCATACTCTCTGCAGACAGAACAGAATATCCTCGCCGTTCCATCTTTCATATCGACATAAGCCCACTTGTAGGTGTCAGCCCACTCCTCTCTCCACCGTTTAACAACTTTCTTCTTTCTCTTGGCCGACGCGGGCTGCCCCTTTGACATGTCCTGATCCTCGCTCGGCAGGTCAGACACCAGAACCATATGCTTTGTCTCATCATGTTCCCCTGCGGAGGGCTCACGCGGAGGCCCGCCGATCAATGAATTGGTGGCAAAAGCGGCTTCATCGTCTCCAGGTTCAATTTCTAAATCAATCTCTTCCCCAAGGTTGGTGTTACAACAAGCTGGTGTCTCTGTGCCTGCTGGAGTAAGTTCATATCATCCATTGAGGGGTTCATCCCCAGCCCACCTGTTGGCCCAAAAATTCAGCATCACAGTTTCAACTCCACCTTAGATTCTCTTTTTTTGCTGAACTAACAACTTACAATTTTGTACAACAACACCCACCTAATATGCAAACAGAAATAAACACTTCACAGTTAGAACAAGGCCAAAAACAAATGCCACAAGGTAAAGGCATCAATCAAGCAAAATAAAAACGCATCAGGTGCAGGTGCAGAGACATAATCCAGTATGTTAAATACTTTTGATCATCCAACGAAAACGCAAGTCATTCGGATAAAATATAATGAGAAAAAACCTGTTTACAAAACCCATATACAATGAAGTGATATATTCCATTACTGAAAGAATCCTACTACATCCAAACATCAAGATCCATTTCAGAACCCAAACTAGTAAAGTTTGTGTCTTCGCCGCAGGAATCATTTTCCAAACTCAATCGAAATCAAAACCAAAGCCGAGGCAACTTGGAACAGTGATCAAATCTAACATCTAAGTTTGGCAAAAGGATACACAAAAGCTGCTGAATTTAGGAGGTCAAGATTGCAACTTTACTTTGGCTGTCGCCGGAAAAGAGAATCAAAAGACAATTGTGGGTAGAGACAAAGACAAAAAGATGTTCTGCTCGAACTTGTCGATGTTTCCTTTCGTCGCCGATGCTGATGGAGCAGGCATACAAAAAAAAAAGATAAAATACAGACCAAAATAAACCAAAAAGATCCATTAGAGTTAGAAAATTATTAAAAATACCATATTTATAAAATCATTTTAATGTTTGAAACGAAAAAGACATCTATAATCTTAGAATTAACTTTGACCAAGAAAAAAGAAAATTTTCAAAAATACCACATTCATAACACCATTTTTCATGTTTACATTAGCCATTTTTACCCTCATTTTTAAACGGAGAAAATGATATTTATAACCTTATTTTATTTTTAACTAATCTAAACTTAGGGTTTAGAGTTGTGAGGTAGAATATGATTTAGGGTTTAGAGTTAAAAGTCTCGAGTTTAGGATTCAAAGTTTAGAGTTGTAAGTTTAGGATTTACGGTTTACAGTTTAAGGTTTAGGGTTTCGGGTTAGAATTTCGAAAAAAATATAATTCAAAACATCAAAAATTATTTTTTCAGGGTTTAGGGTTATACAAGTAATACATTTCGGTGTATTAAATAGGTGCGTATGGAGAAGACTTGATGAAGTTGTTATTTGAGTGTTGTTTTCTATTTTCTTTTGTTATTGGATTGAAAGTTCGGGCACTGGAGAATTAACATTTCGGCATCGCAGGACTGACATGTGGCAACACATGACTAGCCATGATACCTCTGTATAATTCAAAAAAAAAAAACTTCGTAAGATTTATGTTATTTGGTACTTTTTGTGGTTGAATTGTTTAAAAAAATTTCTAAGTTTGATATGAAATTATGTAGATTTGGTTTTCAGTGCTTCGTAAACAGGTTTTTGCAGGTTCGTAAACTGAAAAATACCCGAACCTGTACCCGAACCGGAACCTGATGTGATCCGGAAATAACATGTTATTTTACAGGTTTTTTATTTTCAGACCCGGACCGACACAGACCCGGTAGGAATTGATCCGAACCTGAACCGAAAAAACTCTCAAAGTACCAATTGAATATAAATTTTGTAGACCCAAAAGAATCAGACCCGAAAGTAACCGAACCCGACCTGCAAATCCGAATGCCCATGCTAAGGGCAAGTGATGAAAATATGGTCTCTTATTTCATAGGCAGCAGGACGTTTGAATCCAGCAGATGAATCCAATATAAAATTAAGCACATGAATCGACATTTTCCTAAAAAAATTAGAAACCGGAAAATACTCAGAAAAAATTTGGTTTCCATTTAGTTTTGGTTTGGTTATTTCGAATAGTTCAGATAGTTCGGGTAAAATATCGGATATTTTGGATAAAATATTGAATAATTAGAATGATTCGGATAAAAATCATAGATATTTTAAGCTATTTTTAGATATTTCGGATAAAACAATTTCAATATTTTATAATAATTTAGTTTTCTTCCTAATATGTTCGGATATTTTTAATATATTTAATTATGTTATATGAAGATTTTGGGTCTGGCTTTAGTTTCCGAGATTTGGTTGGCTTCCGGTTCGATTTCCCGATTTGCAATCTTATGGAGCCTTGCGTGCAACGGCACCGTTAGGCAAACCCTACATAAAACTCTTCCACGAGACGTCTACTTGGGCGGCTGCTAACAGAAAAGACAAATCAATATCCTCTCAATGAATTTCCGGGGTAAGTCTTATCTGGTCGAATCACGTCTTGTTTTGTCTTTGAAAGTTTCTGTTATGTTACAATGTTATCCTGTTGAATCATGTTCTGTTTTAGCCCTATTTTCGATTCGAGTTAATTATCCTGTAGAATCATGCGCTGGGTTGATTCGATTCTTAAATCACGTCTTGTTTTGTCTTTGAAGTTTCTGTTATGTTATCAAATATTATTCCCGTTGAATCATGTGCTGTTTTTGCTCCTGTTTTCGGTTTGATTTGATTGTGATTTAGCCGTATTGTTGGTCATACAGCTGACGAACAAGAGGACTCGATGTCTATTGCAAAACCAGTAACTCGTACACTGGAGACTACTCTGAAGAAGAACAAGAATAAGATGACAGGTTAAAAATAAGAAGAAAAATTATTTTCTTAGATTGAATGCTTTGAGTTGATTTTGAGCTTTTTTCTTTTCTTTTTCAGTCTCTCTCTTAAGTAAGAACGTGTTGCAACTGTGTTCCAGTAGCAAAACAAATCTGAAGAGGCAGAAGATACGCAAGGAGAGTAAAGCAAATTTGAAAAAGCAGAAGAAAACTGAGGTTATATTCTGTGAAAATCTTGCATAGTTACTTTGATTGTTAGAAAGGAAAACTGCAAAGATTAGATTTTTACTAGTCCTTGTTGTTTTTGTCTATTAAGAGAGAGAAGAAAAAGAAGGAAGATTCTTGCTGTTTTGGATGTGAAGAAGCCTTCGGAAATAATGATGAAACCATTTTCGTTAAGGGATTTCAACATTTGCGCCCCATGAATTGAGCAGCATTTTTGGTTCTTGTGGAAAGATAATAAGCGTTTTTGTTCCCATGCAATGTGGTACCTGTGTTCCCTTAGGGTATGTCACTTGTTCCTCTTTTTTGAATTATTTTCGTTTCGTTTTGTCTACTCTTTATCATATTTTTTTTTTGGCACCAATCTACTTTTATCATATAAACTAAAGATTGTGTCGTTTCTTAATAACAGATTTGCTTTCATTAATATCTTAAATGGCGAAGAGAAGGCGTTGAAACTAAATGGAATTAAGTTACATGGGAGGAAGAAAGCTTAAGGTGAAGATGGCTATTGATAGTGATGAATACTTCGGGTATGATGACTTTGATGGGTGTGACCTTTGTCGAGGGCCAGGCAAGCTCAGATCTCGCAGGTAAACCCCCGCCTCTCTCTGATCCATGAATTTGCTCTTGTTATTGATTCTTTTTTTTCTTGATAACAAAGTAACATTTTCTATTGATATTGCAGGCCGATTGCCATTGACGAAGCTTCTTTTCAACTGTACTACTGAACCCAAGCTTATTTTTATTATCTAATTATTTTGTCTTGTATGATTTTGATATGCTATGCTTAAAACAAATTATGTAAGAACTCGCTACTATGTAGACGGTGGTTTTCTGAAAAGTTGTTGAAAATGATTTGGCCTTCCATTCTCTATATTATACTCCCTCCGTTTCTTAATGTACGATGTTTTAGAGAGTTACTAAATTAGGACCCGCCCTAAAGGGCGGAAATTGATTTGTCAAATTTCAATTAATAATTTATGGTATATATAATATGTGTATATAATATTATATATATTTTGTGTAACATTTATATATATATATACATATTAGACATATATAATATTTTTATTAAATATATATAGAATTTAATAGTGTTATATTTGTGTTGTACTTGTTATTAGTTTGTATTTAATCTTCTTTTATTTTTAGTATAATAATTTGCCTTGTCACACCTTTTACCTTTAACTTATACACATAGTTATGCATTTTTTCAAAAAAAAAATTTATACACATAGTCTCGTAAAATGTAATATATAAAAAACATATTTAAAAAATCTACTGACCATATGCCACCATTATTTGGTTGTTTGAACAAAAAAAAAATCATGTTTCTTGTATAACTATGTATGTTGTGATATGATGTAGGTGAAGAGTAAATATATGGAAGTAAAGTTAGTGATACGAACATGAACCTATGTTGGTCTATGCCACAATTATTTGGTTTTTGGAAGATCAATGAGCATAAGCATACACGGTCTTTGTATGCTTACGTTGTAAATGAGTCGGATATTTTTTCTCTTATGTTTGGAATGATATAGAACTCGTTGATTTAAGAGTGATTCAGTTTTATATGATCTAATTAGGGCTGGGCAAAAAATCCGAACCCGAAAAACCGAACCGAACCCGATCCAAAAAAGTAGCACCGAACCCGAACCAAAATGATTAAATATCCGAACGGATTCAAAATTTCGGTATTTAAAGAACCGAAACCGAACCCGATCCGAACCGAAATATTTTGGGTACCCGAATGTATCCGAAATAAATTTATATACTTGAATATATACATTATTTTTATATATAATGTATATTAAAATATTAAAAATATATAAGATACCTTTTAATTTTCCAAAATACTCGGAAAATATATGCAAATAGTCAAAAGCAAATGTTTAAAATAGCTAAAATATACTGAAAACACCGAAATAGTTAAATATCTATTGATTCTTTATCCAAATATTCAAAGAAAACTAATTTATGTGTTAAATTAAGGTATTTTGGCATATATGTTATGAAAATTTATATGTAATATATTATCTTTCTTATAGATTTTGAAAATTTAAAGTATATAATAAATTTTGAAAATTTAAAAAAATTTTAAATGGGTTATCCGAACCCGAACCGAACCCGTAAAGATCTGAACCAAACCCGAACCGAAATTTAAAAATATCCGAATGAGGCTGAAATCTTTGACCCCGAAAATCCGAAACCCGAATGGACTGAACCGAAACCCGAATGGGTACCCGAACGTCCAGTCCTAGATCTAATTATATTAAAAGATTAACCAAAAATATTATAAAAGTGTTACTGGTTAGGTTTAACTAATCTATGTTGGTTAAGATTTGGTTTAATTTAAGTTGGTAGGTTGCATTGTATAGGAGACATCATTTATTCTAGCAACAATTATGAAAGAGTCCAAAATTTAAATGAGAACTTCAAATAGTAGATAATCCCTAATTAATAGATTAGAACAACTAGATTAGGACAACAACTAGATTAGGACCCGCCCTAAAGGGCGGAAATTGATTTGTCAAATTTCAATTAATAATTTATGGTATATATAATATGTGTATATAATATTATATATATTTTGTGTAACATTTATATATATATATACATATTAGACATATATATAATATTTTATTAAATATATATAGAATTTAATAGTGTTATAATTTGTGTTGTACTTGTTATTAGTTTGTATTTAATCTTCTTTTATTTTAGTATAATAATTTGCCTTGTCACACCTTTTACCTTTTAACTTATACACATAGTTATGCATTTTTTCAAAAAAAAAAATTATACACATAGTCTCGTAAAATGTAATATATAAAAAAACATATTTAAAAAATCTACTGACCATATGCCACCATTATTTGGTTGTTTGAACAAAAAAAAATCATGTTCTTGTATAACTATGTATGTTGTGATATGATGTAGGTGAAGAGTAAATATATGGAAGTAAAGTTAGTGATACGAACATGAACCTATGTTGGTCTATGCCACAATTATTTGGTTTTTGGAAGATCAATGAGCATAAGCATACACGGTCTTTGTATGCTTACGTTGTAAATGAGTCGGATATTTTTTCTCTTATGTCTGGAATGATATAGAACTCGTTGATTTAAGAGTGATTCAGTTTTATATGATCTAATTAGGGCTGGGCAAAAAATCCGAACCCGAAAAACCGAACCGAACCCGATCCAAAAAAGTAGCACCGAACCCGAACCAAAATTGATTAAATATCCGAACGGATTCAAAATTTCGGTATTTAAAGAACCGAAACCGAACCCGATCCGAACCGAAATATTTTGGGTACCCGAATGTATCCGAAATAAATTTATATACTTGAATATATACATTATTTTTATATATAATGTATATTAAAAATATTAAAAATATATAAGATACCTTTTAATTTTCCAAAATAC
The DNA here is from genome assembly GCF_000801105.2 of Raphanus sativus. NCBI lineage: Eukaryota > Viridiplantae > Streptophyta > Magnoliopsida > Brassicales > Brassicaceae > Raphanus > Raphanus sativus. Next base: position 24,223,353 of record NC_079511.1, on the reverse strand, counting down.
TCGGAAAATATATGCAAATAGTCAAAAGCAAATGTTTAAAATAGCTAAAATATACTGAAAACACCGAAATAGTTAAATATCTATTGATTCTTTATCCAAATATTCAAAGAAAACTAATTTATGTGTTAAATTAAGGTATTTTGGCATATATGTTATGAAAATTTATATGTAATATATTATCTTTCTTATAGATTTTGAAAATTTAAAGTATATAATAAATTTTGAAAATTTAAAAACATTTTAAATGGGTTATCCGAACCCGAACCGAACCCGTAAAGATCTGAACCGAACCCGAACCGAAATTTAAAAATATCCGAATGAGGCTGAAATCTTTGACCCCGAAAATCCGAAACCCGAATGGACTGAACCGAAACCCGAATGGGTACCCGAACGTCCAGTCCTAGATCTAATTATATTAAAAGATTAACCAAAAATATTATAAAAGTGTTACTGGTTAGGTTTAACTAATCTATGTTGGTTAAGATTTGGTTTAATTTAAGTTGGTAGGTTGCATTGTATAGGAGACATCATATATTCTAGCAACAATTATGAAAGAGTCCAAAATTTAAATGAGAACTTCAAATAGTAGATAATCCCTAAATTAATAGATTAGATTGTTGATGTTTCTATATGTAAGATGTTTTGAGTTTTTTATGTAACTTTTGATTTTATTGAAGACTGTGTAGCCAAGAGTATTTTGTTTTCTATTTGTAATTGGTTGAATAGTTTTTAATTAATATTTTAATAATGTTTTCAAGATAAAAAGTAATTTTTTTAATAGTTGTACACATATCTAAAACATCACACATTAAGAAATGGAGGGATTTTTAAGTATATAAAATATTTTTATTGTTTAAGATTTTAAAAAGATTTAGAAAAAGAAAATTATTATCACAAAATATTATTCTATTTTTTTCTTTTTAAGGTTTTAGAATATTCCGACGCTATATTAAATAAACACAGACAGAAATATACGACCGTTGGATTAAAAAAATGTTCAAAATTTCAAAGTCATCGGAAAATCGTCGGTATCGTCCAACGAACCTTTTGACCGTCTTTATAGTCGTTTTATAACCGTTTAATGTTTTCAAAGTCATCGGAAAGTCGTTGGTATAACCCGACGATATTCCGACGAACATTTTACCATTTTATAGCCGTTTTATAGCTGTTTAATGTTTTCATATTCCGACGGAATTGTGACGAAAATGAACTTTTCCGTCGGAATATGATCGAAATTCCGTTGGAGTTGTCAACAGCATTCATTTAAAAATACCAACTCCTCTTATTCATTTCATTCACTCTTCGTTCTCTCTTCACTCTCTTCAACTCACAACAAATCCGAAATAAAAATGTTTTTTGGAAATTATTATCGTTCGTGGATGGATAAACATCATTTGGATCCAAACACTAAATTGCTTAGGGAAGAATATGCGCAAGGTATTCGCGAATTCATGACGATTTGTGAGCAATGACCGGAAGCAAATACTGGTACGTTAAGATGTCCATGCTCTTCCTGCAATAATAATAGGATTTTAAAGGAATGAGATTTTTGGACTCATTTATATATGAAAGGATTTACACGGAATTATAAGGTTTGATATCTTCATGGGGAAAATGGTTATGAATATAGTAGTACTAGCGAACATCAGCCTGTTGATAGACTAGAAGAACCAGGAACAGATGTAGATTATGGTGTAGGCACTGAGCAGATGGTAAATGATCATTATAGAGCGGAAGACCCCAATAAAGAATCTAGGAGATTTTTTGACATGTTAGATGCAGGAAAACAACTTTTATACAAAAGTTGTAGAGAGGGTCATTCACCCTTATCAGCAGGTTATAATTTGGCTGAAGAATGCGTGGATGCGATTGCTGATGAAATAAATTATATCTTCAGCCACAATGAATTAACATGTTTTAATTTATAGGTGAATGAAAGTTTGGCCAGAGGTGTAGTGTTCGATGATTGGATACGCGAATTTGTGCAGGGACCAAACTATGTGGTCAAATCATATCCAAAATATTATACTCGAGGATAAACATTTGCAAAGAAAGATCATTCTAAGACTACTTATGATGTAGGTGTTTCGTCTTCATCTGATGATGATGTGTACTACGGCATCATACAAGAAATTCTGGAGATTCAGTATTCCGGTATGGTTGGATTGCGGTGTATTGTATTCTTCTGTGATTGGTATGACATCACTCCAGACCGAAAGGTGAAAACTGACGCATTTGTGTTACATCAGTTCATTCGCGAAGCAAACTGCGATACTTTGATCCTTTTATTCTTGTTTCACAAGCTATGACATTTTTATTCATACTAGCTCAACAATATATATTATTTATACACATAAATTTGTCAATCTAATTTTAACAATTTTAATTTTTGTTTGTAGGTCTGAGAATTCACATAGACTACTACGCCGTTCCGCACCCAGGGGACGGACTTCTTCAGCTACTACTTTCCGCACATCAGGATCATTTCATGAGAAAAATTCATTTCCGGTTGGTCCTTCTCGAGTCCCAGCTACGGCTCCATCTCCATCTCCAGCTGCTCAACCTGAGCTGGGTATCATGCCGAGTGAACTATTGGTTTAACAACCCGATCGAGACCATCTCTGAATCCTTCATCCCTACCCACATGGACACACTACGTGGTTAGTTTTTTGTTTTATTTATAAAATATTTTTTTTTCGTTTAACTTTTTAATTAACTTAATTTGTTTTTTTAAGGTTCAACGATGTTTCCAAAACAAAATACCATAAAGTAGTTTATGCTGTTAACCAACTATTATTGGGTGTCATAACGACATCATCTCATAAGCATGTAACTAACACATTCAAATCATAAACTTTAAAGAAACAACCAACAACAATATCCCAAGATTCGACAACGTGTATGAGATTTTGTCTCTTTGTTGACTTTAATTTAAGAGCTAGCGGAAATGCGTAAAGTATGGCCATGTTCGTTTCGTGATCTGGACGCGGCATTCAGACCCAGACGCGGACCGATGTTTGTTTGATGCTAAATAGAGGTTAAGTTGGACGCAGCATCCAGATATATTTTCATAACTCATCCAGATATTTCAGGATTTCTGGATGAGACTTTTAAACGTTTCCAGAAACACTAAACTCATCCAAAAATGTAAAAAATCGATAATACCTTTAATTTATCCTAAAAATTAAAAAACTTTACCTAATTTCTAAAGCTAATTTTTCTCTCTCTCTCTCTCTCAAAACCGGAAAACCGAATTTTCCCAAAACCGAAAAACTGAGTTTTCCGCCAAAATCCAAAAACTGAGTTTTCCGGCCAAAATCGGAAAATCAAGTTTTCCCGTCAAAATCGAAAAACCGAGTTTTTCGGCCAAAACCAGAAAATCGAATTTTTCGGCCAAAACCCGAAAACCGAGTTTTCCCGCCAAAACTAAAAAATCAAGTTTTCCCGCCAAAATCGGAAAATCGAGCTTTTGGCCAAAACCAGAAAACCGAGTTTTCCCGCCAAAACCCGAAAACCAAATTTTCCCTCCAAAACCCGAAACCCGAGTTTTCCCTCCAAAACCCAAAATCGAGTTTTCCCGCCAAAACTAAAAAATCGAGTTTTTCGGCCAAAACCGGAAAACCGAGTTTTTTGGCCAAAATCCGAAAACCGAGTTTTTCGGCCAAAACCCGAAAACCGAGTTTTCCCGCCAAACCCGAAAACCGAGTTTTTCCGCCAAAATCCGAAAACCGAGTTTTCCCTCCAAAACCCGAAAACAAAATTTTAGGCCAAAACCCAAAAATCGAGTTTTCTTGCCAAAACCGAAAAATTGAGTTTTCCCGCCAAAACCGGAAAATCGAGTTTTTCTGCTAAAACCGAAAAAACTTGGTTTTCCGGCCAAAAATCGAGTTTTTTCCGCCAAAACCCGAAAACCGAGTTTTTCCGCCAAAACCTGAAAATCGAGTTTTTCCGCCAAAACCCGAAAACCGAGTTTTCCGGCCGAAACCCGAAAATCGAGTTTTTCCGGCCAAACCCAAAAATCAAATTTTCCGAGACTTAGTTAAATATTTTGTGTAAAAGTCATTTGAGTTTGATGTTATCATTGTTGTAAAACATGAAAATAGAGTTTAGTGTTTATTATTGTTACATTATAATGTTATAAATCATAAAGAATTGAATTTGATATTTATTTTTATTTATGTCTATTTTATTTGCAGTTAAACAAAAAAATCTACAAGTTAAAACATGAAAATTTAATTTCATTTTTTATAAAAAAATGAAAAAAATTGAATTTAATGTTCATTTTTATTTATCTCTATTTTATTTGTAATTAAACATATTTTTTTACAAGTTTGTTTTACTTTTAGATATAGTTATATATATGTTTAGACCAAAAGAAAAGATAAGGAATTTTTGGTCATTTGACATAAAACTCATCCAAATACAAAAATACAGAATACAAAACGAACCTAAGTGCATCTAGATATAGTTTCGAGATGCATGATCTCAAATTTACAGAATCGCGAACGAACAACATCTGATTGCTGCATCCAATTACTGCATGCAGATGCCGCGTCTGGAATTCTCATCCAGTTCACGAAACGAACAGGGCCTATCTTAACCAGCGAGGGTACCTATTTCAAACTGACTTGGATAAGAGAAGCTTGAAGTCTCATCATTACTATCTTCAATAATTTCTGGAACCGTTGTTGCGGTTAAACACAAGAGATGCTTAGGTGGTACCTCGAGAGCTTCTAGAGTCCCCTCTAGCATTTCAATAACTTTGATCATTGGTGGACGACGAGTTGGATTGGTGTGAATACACCATAGACCAACCAATACCAATTTTCTCGCAATTTTTTCATCTTCTTCGGTTATGTGATCTCCAAAAATCTTCATGATTTCTTCCCTCTCAAAATCCTTATAAATCCAATCTGGAAAATACATTGAACTATTGTTGGATCCAGAATGTTCCACGGTTTCTATGTTCCTTGCTCCAATCATCTCAAGAACCACCATCCCGTAACTATACACATCAGACTTATACGAGACAGCTCCAAAATTCTTCGAAAACACTTCAGGGGCAATGTATCCTGCTGTTCCCCTCGCATCAAGCATTGATATGATGCTCTCTTTATTTTTGCAGAGCTTAGCAAGACCAAAATCAGCAATTTTGGGACAAAGATCCTTGTCCATGAGTATATTCTGTGGCTTTATGTCGAAATGCACAATCCTTGACACACAACGATTGTGCAAATACTCTAGGCCGCGAGAGATACCTAACGCAATATCGTATAGCTTCTCCCAATCCATCTTTGCTGACATACGCTCGGAAATAAACTTGTCCAGGGATCCATTTGGCATGAACTCGTAGATTATAGCTCTCTTGTTTCTTTCATAACAGAATCCAAGCAAAGAAACAATATTAACATGAGATGTTCTACTCATGCTAGCTACTTCATTTATAAACTCTTCCCCGTTCCCCTTTGACTCATTCAAGATCTTCACTGCAACATCTTGGTTTCCATCCGGTAACTTCCCTTTATAGACAGTTCCAAATCCTCCTTTCCCAAGAGCATCTACAAATGAGTTTGTCATCTTCTTGACTCTTGTGTAACTATAATGTTTCAGCATTACAATCTCTTCAATGTTTTCGCCATTCCAATCACTCTTTCTCGCATTCTTTGCTCTTACTATCATTGCGACGATAAGAATGATCATCACAACTGAAGTTGCTGACACTCCTGCAATAAGAGAACAATTCTTTAATCTTTGGTTTTATTCACGTGAGAGTACTGTTAAAAAAGTTGAGGGATAGCGTACCGAGTATGAGTTTTGACTTCGACCTGTGAACTTTGGAGATTTTACCATCACCATTTACTCCATCCAAAGGTTGGTTTGCTCCAACCAAAGGTTCGTTAGGCAACACTGGACCACACACTTTAACAGAAGAAGTACTCGGAACCGATGAGCTCTGGTACCCAGTAATGAAGGACCCAGCTAGTTTCTCCCAACAGTTTCCTGACCCATCAGACATGGAGACAGAAGCAAGACAAACACTGCTAACAAGACAATTCGCTCTACAAGGCGAACTTCCAGCAAAGAAACTCTCAGAGTTTGGGTCACTTGGGTCTGTAATCAACTTGGTGTGAACCAAATCAAGCATGGCGGCATTGCTAGAGCAATTACTCAACTCAACGTTTCTCTTGCAACCTTTTCTTCTATCATTCACATCAACAAGATCGAAATTACGAGACGGACATAAGCAAACCGGAGTTGTATCATTGTAACTACAGATCCCAAAGTTCCCACAATAACCATAAACAAGACACTGGTCATCTACAGCCGACCAATGAGGCGACACAGTACCACTGTCTCTACTTGCAGCGCTGTAGATTCTCAGGTTCCCATCGTCGTCTAATTTCAAGAACCTAAAAGTATATCTAAATTCACTGTAAACGATCTCAGCTCCACCTCGAATAGTGGAATCGAACATTAACACAACTCCGCTAGTCTGTAACGCTAAGCTAGGAGACGACAAGTTTGAGCTAAAATACCAATTTAGCCCCCGGCTCCAGTAAGTCGTGAAGTTGTTCCATTTAAGTGTGAGGTTTCCTCTTCTCTCTAACTGAAACGAGTAGTTACCAGATCGGAGAACCTTACCGATGGTGAAATTCTGCAACTGGACGATCGTATCGGTTGGGTGGTCGAAGGATGACCAGACCGGGTTGCTTTGGTTGTTGAGGAGTACAAGGTTGCCGGAATCTTCAATCGAAGCTAAGACAACGCCGAGACCATCCGTTCCGGAATCCCAGACGGTGGTGTTGGAGCCACTGATAAGGCGGAACGAGCCGGAGGGTAAGAGGCGAAGGGATCCTAGAGAGTCAACGGTTCCTGCAGACCATACAGGAACGTTTCCAGCGAAAGATACAGCGGCGAGGAACGGACCAGAGGAAGACGATGAAAGAAAGGAGACGGAGAAACTGGAATTGGGAGACGACCAAGACTGGTTTGAACCTGTTGCGTAAAGAACAGAGCCGAGAGGTATGGTGGAAGCTACAAAAGGAAAGTGAAGGAGAAAGAGAAGTGAAGTAAGTAACGTCGGATATGGCATCTCCGCTGTTTTAGTTATTGTGAAGCTCCTTTGTTCTCTCTTACTCATTTTTTTGGGAGCGAAATGATGAATGATGACTGGAATTACGTATTTCTTTTTCCTTTTTCTAAATTAATAATTTATTAATTACTTTCTCATGTTGTATTTTCCTCTCTCTTTTTTTTTGTCAACGTTTCATGTTTGTATTTTCCAAACTTGACATTTCTAATGAGCGTTATTATGATTTATGAGGCATATAAGACTGTGCCGTGCCAAGACTTCTAGGCATGAATATTGAATTTAGAAGTTCAATTGAAGTCGAAAGAATTGAAGTTTCTATTAAATTTTTGTGTTATTAATCATTAATTTTTTGTATTATTAGATTAAGTGTTTGTAATCATTTTTTTCTAAAATCATTTAATTTCTAGTGTTATTCAATTTAGTGATTTCTTAATTTCATTAAATATCTATGTTTAATCAATTTTTAGTAGATTTTTTGGTATTTGTATTTGAAACAAACTTAAAGAAAAATTACTAAAAATGTAAGAATCAATTATTTGTCTTTAGGATACGATTTGAGGGGAAATTTTTTATATTTTTTATCTATTAGTTATATACGTTAAGATTATTGATAATTACAGTACAAGAAATTTGAAAATATAACTTCATTATAAATAAAAAAATGTTATCATTTTGAGGAAGGATAAAATTATATTGTTTGTCGTGACTTATATTTCATTATAAATAAAAAATATTGCTTGGTACTGTTTTATCTCTACATAACAGCCTAATATTCACATAGTGATACATGATTAATTCGATTACCATTTTTTAAACGTTCTAAAATTGGCATAGACAGCTAATCAGACATAAACAAAACGATTTTTCTAAATAATCGGTGTAGACGTCAACCTAATTAATAATCTTCTATAAGGAGGGGGCGTTCGGGTACCCATTCGGGTTCGATCAGATTTATTCGGGTTTCGGGTTTTTAGGATCAAAGATTTCAGCTTCATTCGGGTATTTCTAAATTTTAATTCGAGTTCGGTTCGGGTTCGAATAATCCATTTAAATTATTTTTAAAATTTTAAAATTCATTATATACTTTAAAGTTCACAATATATAAACAAAATAATATATTACATATAAATTTGAATAACATGTGTTCAAATACCAAATTAACATATAAATTGGTTTGCTTTGAATATTGGGATAGATAATCAATAAAATTTTAAATATTTTTGGTGTTTTGAGTATATTTTAACTATTTAGACATGTACATTTGACTATTGTATATATTTTTAAGTATTTTGGACAACTTAAAAATATCATATATATTTTGGATCTTTTTTAATATACATTAAATCTAAAAATAGTTAATATATATAGGTATATTAATTTATTTCGGATACATTCGAATACCCGGAATATTTCGGTTCGGATCAAGTTCGGTTTCGGTTTTTTAAATACCAAAAATTTGAACATGTTTGGATATCTAATCAATATCGTTCGGATTTGGTACTACTTTTTCGGATCGGATTCAGTTCGGTTCTTCAGTTCGGTTTTTTTGCCCACCCTATTCTAGATAATGTCTAATTACCGTCATTGATATTTTTTCATTAACCAAGTTTTTATTCAAATGTTTTTCTTAAATCATTTTCTCTATTTTTCTGGAATAAAGTGATTCTAGTTTTTGTTATTTTCATTAGTCAAGTTTTAATTCAAATTTTCCTTTGTGCAAGAAGATTAGTTCATAGAATTTAAAGAAATTGATATATTAAAATTATTTGAATTTTGTTAATAATCAGAACATGGGAATTAGACAAATTCATTATCCTTATCAAATCTTTTAAAATACTTTTAAAATATTATTTATATCTTCGATTGAATTCTTTTAGAATCAATTAAATCCTTCAACCATATACCATTCCCTCAGAACTTTGTGACCAGCTTTTTAATTTGAATTGAGCTGCTCATTTTACAAATTTACAATATTAATGATTATGACTTAGATTCGAGTTATATAAAATATTTTTTAAATGTAGATCTCCTATAAATATAAAAGGAAAATTGTTGGAAAATACAGATTTGAAGTTTTCTAAGCTATAACACCAATTAATAATCAACAAATTAAATTAGGAATTCTAATGAAAACTCTCAAATAGAGTTTGTTTAGGATAAACACACCTAAAATAAAGATTTACATGAAAAATCATAAACTAATTTTATTTAATGGATTAAAATTTCGTCTACAGTACTAGTAAAACAAACTTCTGTTAACGATAAATCTTTTAGTTTAGGAATCTTTACAAAAAACTTAGTTTGCAGATTTTAGTATGACAAATCAAAAGAATATAATAAAATTATGTAAAGTTTAATTACATAAATTTATGAAATTAGCAATACAAACAAAGTATGAAAATAAATAAGCTAAATTGTACACCAGTTACAATACAGTTTGATAGTGTTAATTAAATTATAGTTTTTAATACATTAACTACATATAATGTAGTCTTCTCTCGGTTCGTTGAGGAGTCTTGAATCTAATAAATCTATGTTAAGATGTTTGTTGCAAATTGGGCATCTTCCTTTTCTATTGGTTATATGATACTAGGTCCATTTCCGCATTACATACGGATTATATAATTATAGAATTTTCCTTTTAATTGAATAGAAATATATGATATTGTCTGATTATTTTTCGTAAACAATTTTTGAGATGATTGGTAGATTATGTAGTTTTAGGCTAATAGCTTAATTTAAGCGGTAGGTTTTAGTGTTATATATTTATTTCAAAAAAAATTAAAGGACTGAATAAAAATTGTTAGAAAATTGATTTCTAAAATCAATTTATTATCTTTTAAAAAAGTTTGGGCTGTAACTTTATATTTTTTAGCAGAAACATAATTGGAAATAAAATTGGCTGTGAAATAATAAAAGATGTGCAAAGCACTCACATCAGTAACCTACCAATCATCCTCTTTATAAAGTTTGAACTTGGAAATTGCAATAGATTTTGTTATCCATGTTAATGTTTTGTTGATCTTTTTAGCTCTAAGTTATATCTACAACACAACGTTCATATATATAAGTTTAATAACTTTACAAAATTTTAGAGAAAATTATTGTTGGGCAATCTAAATAGGAATTTTTTTGTCTGCAGGCATTCTAAATAGAAAGTGAAAAAATAAATCATACATGTTGATCTGAAGTGGTTTATTTGGAAAAACATAAAAATAAAAATCATAGGAATTCGGCATGAGAAGAAATATTGTGAAGAAATGCAAAGAATTTATACTATTTTATGTTAATATACCATTTATATTTGATTATATAGATTATACAACATATATATATATATATAAAACTAATCAAGTATTGTTTGTAAATTAAAATCTATTGGTCTTGATGTGTAAACAAATTAATTTATTTTGTTATTTATCTGTTTTAAATTTGAAAATTTTATAGTTATTGTAATTTTCTGGAGTTAATGGCTTTGATTGTATGTGAATATATCCTTCGAATAAATATTTTAATATACTTTTCTTTGAATTTGTATTTATTTTTTAAAGTATTTGGTGGTTGTAATTTTTGTTTTATTGGAATTTTTACATAATTATGTTTCATTTTCTTACTAAAATTAGGAATTTGACACTCTCTCTCTCTCTCTCTCTCTCTCTCTCTCTCTCTCTCTCTCTCTCTCTCTCTCTCTCTCTCTCTCTCTCTCTCTCTCTCTCTCTCTCTCTCTCTCTCTCTCTCTCCCTCTCTCTCTCTCTCTCAGCTTCACCATAAATTTTTGTTAACATAAAACATATTTTGTAATCTTTTAGCGTCTTATTAATTATGCTATTACAGCGATGAAAATATTACATATATGATTTTACAGCCGACAATACTATTATCTTATGAGAATTTATTCTTGTATCACTTCAAACAGTCCTGTGAGATTGATGTTTAATGGTACGCCATTGTCAGTCATCTGCTTAATTAGAATTTTATGGGATTTGAATCTCATACATCCGGATATAGAACCATTAATGAAACTGTATTCAAACCAATGGACCAAAGGAACTTTTACCGAAATACATTTGTAATCTATGAAAATAAAAATAGAAATCCTACTAATATTCCAAAAGTTATAGCGGGGTTTTTGGTTTTTCTTCTTCTTTTATATTCTAACCTCTACTTCTCTCTTTTATGGTATGGTATGATACACCACTGTTTTGTATTTTAAATTTATGTTCTTTTAAATTTTTTTGGATATTGTAAAAGGAGTTTCTGAAATAAAATATTGTTGATGGTGTTAAGATGAGTAATTATCTTTTGTTATTTTAATTAATTTTTAAAATATATTGTATATGGTTTACTAAAATAAATTGTCAGTTTTTATCGTTAATATATTTTAGAATTGTTACTTGTGACCAACATGATTGTTTCGTTTTTATGCTCAATAATTATATTCTTTCCATATATTACCAACATTGTGGACATGTATAAAAAAAACTTTTGGTGAAAATGTTTAGGACCCCGGTTACAAACAACTGTTTAAGGACCCGTGATAAAATGTATTCCTAAAGCTTTGTTTTGCTGCCTAAAATTGGTAAAAGAAGTTTGGGTATGTTAAACCAAGAGTTTGATTTTGCCACATAACCATTTTTCTACACAACAATCTAAATATATGATTTTTTTTATAAACAACTATGATATATATCAAAATCAAACCAATTGCACAACAATAATATAAGTTAAGGTGATAAATCTAATATATCGGGGTGAAGTAAAAACATGTTTATACGTGGCGTATACATCGTATTATAAAATTCGTTTTCTCAAACTGTAAGGTCAAGTTGGTTTTTGTTATAAAAGATCTATATTGCTAAGTACCATTTACATTATATGTTTTTCTGTACTCCTACAGTTGTGTTATTTATTACTTATGAAATTATGGTTTTATGAGTATCTTAGTGCACATTGGTCGCTTTCATAATATTTGAATAGATGATCTCTACATCTCCTGGAGCTGAAGACAGTTGTCAAAAGGTTTATTGAAGCATCATTAAGGTTTTGAACCAAAATTGTCAGATACATTTGCGATGAGCACATTTTTTTACTGGGTGCATTTGATTAAGTATAAGGGAAATCAGATAACTATTAAATATAACGGCGTAAGTTAAAAATAGGAGCATCCAACTCAGATTCTTTTGAAATCTATGGGTGCACTTTGACCAAATATGTCACTTCACTTTATATGTTCAATGTAAAAATTTCTTAATCTAAATAATTATGGGTGCATGTGCATGTGCATGCGCACTATATAAGCTAGCTTCTCCCCTTGAATTCATGTAGATTATCTTCTACATCCAACCCTATCTCAGGTTACTCGTTCCCAAACCTGAACGTTCTAAGTTAGAATCATCAAAAGCAAAACAAAATATTGACTATTATACATGTTATCGCCGGTCATGAGTTGCGCGAGATGATGGAAGCATTGTTCATGATTGGGATCCTACTCCACTTTAAAAACTTCTCCATGTTATGAAAACCCTCCTAATCCTCAATGTCGTCACTGATTAACGGGATTCGATTAGGTGAATTTACAAGACTGTACTAACAGGGTAGATGAAAACTCAGGTTCTATGCATTTCAAGTCTCATTTCCCTGATTTGAGGATTTTAACAGTGGCTGTTTGATTGCAATGGAGGAGAATGTGGAATAATAAATGAAATGGAGTGAAAACTAAAATTACTAATGGAATAATGAGTTCCATCGATTCATGAAGATTTAAGATCATGAATAAAAGGAATCATTGGGCTAACTAAACAAGGAGTATTAGATTATCGGTTATCCCATTAGGGGTGGGCACAGATCGGATATCCAGAATTTTAAGGATATCCGTGATCCAATATGTCCCTTACTAACAATCGATTTTTCTCGATCCGATCCGTAGCATTTCAGATTTTTGGTGTTACGGATATCCGAAAAGTCAGTATATTTTACCGAATATCCGATTTGATCCGTCGATCCGGTAAAAAAACAATTAAAAAATCATTTTTTGAAAAATATTTAAATAAAAGGAAAAAAATTAATATAAAATAATAATATTTCATTACAAATTATTTAAAAGCTACATACTTTTAAAAATTTAATGACCAAATATTTAATTTAGTGGATAAAATATCTAAAAATCTATACAAAGATATAAACTTATATATAATTTATATATACATGTATACACATATATACATTACGGATCGGATCAAATATCCTTTTTTTAAAGAATATTTGTGATTTGTTCTTTATTCGACGGATATTGAATTTTAACATTTGCTTCGATTCGTAACGTCGAAATGAATAATGGATCAAATCAAAATTTACGGACCACCCCTATATCCCAGTAGTAAAACTTCCAAAAACTTCTATTTGACAATTTTCATAAACTTCTATTTGGCAATTTTCATTGACTCTATGGGACCAGTAGTAAAACTTCCACGTTTTGTTATATGCATTTGTTATTGTTATCTAGAATATTATTACTTTTCTTTCCTTTTATTTGGGAAGAATTTCTAGGATACAAGCAGACATGTAAACTGGCAATAACGCGAGTGCATAATCCCCCCCCCTTCTCTTAGTTCTAGTCAGACGCCAGATTGGAATATTTAATTAAATAACACCGAATTAGAAGAGTGAGAAGTGAACCTATTCAGTAGTACAGAAGTACACGGAGAACTTCTTGGTGGCTAAGCAATGTCGTCATTTATCGTCAAGTCGGTTAGGTGAGTTTACAAGATAAGTTCCCTGTACACACCGTTCCGATCGTCTCTAACTCTCTTCTCTCTATATAGTCGCACCATAGCTAGCTGCTTTAACCAAACCAATCTTCTACACACAAAAAACACCTCTCTTACTTCCTCTCTTATATCCATTTGTACTCTCACATACTATCCAAAATGGGTAATCCACTACTACCAAAAGTATCCGCCTTCGTAAATGAAGCTATCTCAGTCGCCAGAATATCTCTCCCATTGGTCTTCCCAGGCCTACTCCTCTACTTCCCCTACTTCGTCTCTCTGTATTTCCTCGAAGGTCTCGGTCGCCTCACTTTCGCCGGAGGCTTCCTAGCTCTAACGTTTGCCGACATAACCGGTTACTCACTCTTCTCCGGTTTAACCATGGGCATCGGATCAATCTGCCCTCCAGCCTTCGGTGCAAAACGCTATTACCTCTTCCGAGCTACCATCCGGCGAGGAATCATACTCCTCCTCTTGACATCGATCCCTGTTTCACTTCTTTGGATCAACATCAAGAAGATTCTTGAAATGTTGAAACAAGACGAGGATCTCGCGTCTGAAGCTCAAACCTTTCTGCTTTACTCTGTTCCTGACCTCGTCGCTCAATCATTCTTACAGCCTTTGAGAGTTTATCAATCAAAGACTATGCCTTTATCAATCTGCACGGCGATCGCGTGTGTTCTCCACTTGCCCATCACGTTACTCCTCGTGTCGTATCTCGGGTTTGGTATCAAAGGTATCGCCTTGAGTGGTGTCGTGTTAAACTTCAACCTTGTCATCTTTCTTTGCATCTACATCGCTTTCTTGGAAGAGAAGCTAAGTAGCAATGAGGAGGTTTTAGAGGAGTCGTATGAAGATAGAATGAGAGAATGGAAGAAGTTGCTCGTTCTTGCACTACCGGTTGCCGATGGCAATGATTATGGCGTTTTGGTTTGGGTTCGTATTCAAGGGACTTTGGCTCGGGATGCTCGCGGCCCAGATGTCTTGTTTGATTGGTAAGATGATGGCCACGTGTAGGGTTACATGGGAACTGGAGGCTGCAAGGGATAGGGAGCTCACGGTGGGGAATGGAGGAAGCAGCCACCACTGCGTAGATGTGGAGGTTGGGAACGTTGACAATTAGGGTCACCGAGTCTATTACTAGGAATTTTAGGATTTATAGGATTGCTCTGTCCAGATGAGATTGACCGTTCATTGTATAGTTGGGAATGGGATATGCTTTTTGTCACAAAGGGATATGCTACTGTATGGAGTGGGGTCAGCTCACCCCACTTATTTTTTAAAAAATAATCAATTTAGGCCTACTTTTTATGCTTTTTGTGACAAAGGGATATGCTACTGAACAAACACTAAACCTTGATTAATTAGAAATTTAGGCGTACTTTTTATTTGATTTTGGGCTCAATATTCTATCTATTTATATAAAGTTGAGTTTGCTCTCTCCTGGTGATGCCACCTAGAATTCCAGCCTGGAAATTCGTGCATCCAGAGCGTGACACGTGTCGGAGATTAATGAAACGCAGCTTGCTGGGCGTGCGTGTTCTGTCCGGATTTCATTTGGGCTTCGCATCGCTTATATCTTGACGGCCCATCTAGCACACCGGTCGAACGAGACCCTAATCAGATGAGGTTCGCTCATTCGTCGTCTCCTCTCCACTTCGGTCGGCGACGAGACGATACAGCTTCCGTAACGGTGAGCGTTGAGCTTTAATCGTCTTAAATCGTCTTAACCTTCTTCGTGGCAGTGAGAATTCAGCTTCATCCCCTTAGCATCATCCCTAATCCAAGAGAAAGTTTATTTTCAGTACAATGGCTACCTCATCCCTCTTTATCTCTGATTTGGTCGTTGTTCTTCCATAGTGGAGGTGCGGCTGATTAGATACTGTGAAGCCAGAAACTTTAAAGGTGGTGGCGAGTTGATGTGTGTGACTGTGATATGCTTCTCTTTAACGCTAAGGTTGTTCTTTTCTTTAAACTCATTATCATTTTAATTTTGCGGTCAAAATATTTATTTCACTCTTTCGTAGATAGTTTCAGTTCCCTTTGTTGATTTCAGAAACTAGGTTTATTTGCAGTTCTTATAAATATTACCGGCAGACTGAAACTGATTTTAATATGGCATTGAATCCTTCACGTGTTTTGAATGACATGGACAGCGATGATGAGCCGTTCCTTGCAAGAATTCATGGGTATTTCGATGCTGAGAATAGTGCTTCTTATGAGATCACTGAGGACATGTTTGAGAAGGCTTCGTATGTAAAACAACTTGATCACTTAACCTTAGTCGAAATTCAAGAACTGATGGTCGGAGTTAGATCCTTGGAACCAATTTGGAGAACCAAGAGGCAGAGCAAGAGAATGCCACTAATCAGGCATCTTCAGGTATGACCTCTGATGCCTTTCCATCTTTTTTATTATATTTGATTTGTATTTTCCACATGTTTGTCTTAAAGTTTCAAAAGTTCCTAGGCGCTACATAGATCGTTATATACTTGGGTTAACCATCAAATATTCACTATCTCTCAGCATCCCGAGGGAAGGTGACCGTCTGTCACTACCGGACTTTTTTGCCATTGTTAGTTTCATTTTACATTTCATTATGTTTTCTACGTAGTATGAAATAATGATGTGTTTCGGTTTTAACAGGAGGGCAATGATGATGATGGAGATGCCTGGAACGTATCAGGGCCTACTAAGGCTGATGTTGGTGGTAATGATCGTGAGGAATCACCAACTATAGGAACAGCAGCACCGTCATCTTCCAAGGTTGTCAAGAAGGCCTGAATCGCATATGTGAAGATCATGAAGCACTTGGACGCAATATTTGCTATTTGAATAATGCTAAGGCACCATTTTTGTTTCCTTCTGCAGTTTGCTATGTTTTTGCAGACAGTCTTCAAAAGTTCTGATTCAGTTTGAACTAATATAAAGATATTTATCACATGTTCCTTGCTCTCCAAGTTTCAGTTTATATTCTCTGCATATCTTTAATATATAAAAAATGATCACCCAAATAACAATTATGCTCCAAACTACCACGATATATTGGCCATATCTGGAAGCAGTATTTGCTATTTGAATAGTGCTTATGATCAGTGAAGTTTTTTGGTTTTATTTAAAACCCTTCTCATGTTTGCAATTTTTTCCTCAAGACAATTCTCAGAACATATTTCCCATATCTAGAGATTAATAATAGATCACCCAAATACCAAATATATTTCAAACAAAGACGTGTACAAATAATATATTGAGCATATTGCTATCATCTCTTTACAAGATGTGTTATGTATAAACTATGCATTTCCAAACACTGGACCTCTCAAGAATTAACATATCTATCATCCCTGAATCAGCAGACGTACATCAATTTACGATTTGATCATGGGGTCTTTCTCTCTATATAGACAGATTCATCAATGCCTGACAGTGCTAAGATGAAACTGAAAGGGAGTATCTAAATGTCCATACATTAGTACTTTCAACAATTAGTCCAGCTTTGGTAATGGTGGAAGCAGAATGGCGACAGTAATCTAATTCTCTAAATATATATATTGTCCAAACCCATTCCTGACATTCCCAACATCAAATATTACACTGACATTTTATCGTGATTAGTTTGTTTTTTGGTATTAACTAAATCAATATGTTTAAAAGAATATGTAAAAGAGAAACTAAAGTATATTCAAAAACAAAAGTATAATTTGTAGAAGTAATTCATAATTTATAAGTTTGATTTCAACTACGATGTTAAATCAATTAATGTATTTTATTTACTGAATATATATATATATAATAAAGTAGAATAAACATTGAGAAAATGTAAAATAATGATATTTGCATCAGAATTTATTTCTACTAAACAAGCTTATTATTTTGAGAACAAAACAGACTTATTATTCTGTTTTAGATTAAACTAAATATAATATTACTTTCATTTTTAGAGTAAACAAAATATTTTACAAATATTTTACAAAAAAAATATTTATTTACCCGCCCGTAGGGCGGGTTTTCCCTAGTTTCATAATATTTATGGGTCTCACATAATTCTTATCAAAACAATAATTCTCTGCTATTATTCTCAACTGTTTTTGCTGACAAAAAATGTTTATTCAAGTTGGAGTTCTTTACAATTGTTTAATTTACTTTTATATTTTACTTTAAAACTTATTAAATTATGGAAGAAAAATATTTAATAACTGATAATTCATTAATTTGATTTATAATGTTTTTAAAAATTCACCAAATATTATCATAAAATTATTGTATAAATTCAGAGAAATTTAAAATTTAGTTTTATTTAAAATCTAAAAATGAGAAATGTAGATTATGGAAATAGTATTACAAATTTTATTTTTATGAATTATAAAAAATATTTAAAATACAAAAAAAAGTTGTAGAAAATATATTAAGTTGTTAGCAAACAAAATATATTAATAGAAGTATTTTTTGCTTAGTGATAAACAATTTTGGTTATACATATTTTCGACCCCGGTAAAAAAAAAAATCTAACTCCGTCACTTGGCTCTAGCTCTTAAAACCATGGCCTTTTAGCCTGTAATCTTTTTTCTTTTCTGCTTTTTCAATGAAAGCCTTTTAGTTCAAAAAAAGGATATACTTTTTGTGAGAATTAGGAAATAGGGCAAATTTAAGTTTGTAACTACATTTTGATCCGCGCTTTAAAAGCGCAGGATGACTATTTGGTTAAATTTTACAATTTAAAAGTTACTAACTTATTTTTGTTTTGAATTTTAATATCTGAGTTTTGACATCTATAATTGAGAGTAATATATTTTGACGTGTTTTGACATCAACTAACTTATAGGGATGGGCATTCAGATTTTAGGTTCGTGTCGGTTCAGGTTATTTGTTTTTCAAGTTATCATGATTGGGTGTTTTGGACCCGTGTATGAACCATACATTTTTGGGATCGGATAGTTCGCGCAATGTTGGGTTCCAGTCGGGTTTTTATTTTTTCATAAAACCTGAAGTGAATCGAATTAAAAATAGTTTAGATTTATTCAGGTTTAAAGCCAAAAATTCTGAAAACACCCAAAATCAGAATTAAACCCGGAAAACCGAAAGTTCAGATAGATCATGAAATTCCTGGTTTTGGACATTTTACTTATAAATTAAACTATCTATATTAGGATTTTATTCTATTTTATAACTTATACCATATAAATATACATAGTATAACATACGTTAATATATTAACCACATTGGTTTACATATCGCATAATGGTTATAAACCTTGCAAATATAGTTACTTTTTGGTGAATTAGTTTTGGTTTATACGATAAGAATGTATTTTAAGGATAATAACAAAATTATATGTTTTAGTAATAAAACTTTAGTCGTGAACATATTATCCAAAACCTAAAAAACAAACTGGAACCCAATCAAAAGAACCTGAACCGGAGGTGGACCGAAATTTACAAAAAAAACCGAACGATTCCTATTTTCTAAATGAAAAAACTAAAACCATCAAATATTGAATGGGTATCCGAACATTTAAAATAGTATTTTGCTTATAAAATTTAATATTTTATTATGAATTTTATAACATTTAAAATAGTATTTTATTTTTAATATTTAAATAAAATATAAAACATTTTAATTATGAGATAGAGTACTGAGTATATTATTTAAAAGTAATAATCTGATTTTAATAATATAACTAAAATTCAAAATAATATAAAAAATTAATTTTATCTATAAAACTGAACGAACCAAAAACCAAAAAATATATAAAATATATCTAATCAAAGTAGATACAATTTTAATATAATATCTAATTTTAATAAATCAGAATAAAAAATGAAAAATGGACCGAATCTAATTTGAACACATAGTTGAATTAGTTAAACTTTCATTTCCTTTACATTTCTTTTATATCTAAAATTTATATATTTTCTAGAGTTCTCATACATATTGAAAACTAATAATGGATGATCTAAGTAACATGCTACTTTATATTTATATAGGTGTATATTAAGATCATCTTAACTTCATTTTTTATTTTAAACAGGTTAGTTATCCAGCCTTATTTTCTTACAAAAAAATATATTTATTGATTTATTGGTAACAAAAATAAATTAGAAATGGTAAGAAATAGTTGTTTTCACTGTGTTTTAACATAATTTGGAATATGTTTTTGTTTATTTAATTTTTATTTAACTTTTACAAAATTTAATCTCAGAGGAACCATGTTAGTTATCACTATAGTAGATAATTAAGTTGTTTTCATATCTATTCACTAGGGTAGACACATATTGGATATCCAGATTTTTAGAGATATCCATGATTCGATCATTTCATCTGAATAAATGATTATCTGACCTGATTCAATAATTATCTCAACTTTTGGCGGATCCGGTTCGATCTGCTAAATAAATTAAAAAAACTAAAAATAACATTGTTTTATTACAAAATTTATTTACTTTTAAAATTTAATAAGTAATATAATAAATTTAATAAAGAAAAATATTTTTAAAATTTATATAAAACATAATATTTAATATTATTTGTATATATATATTTAATTATTTAAATATATGTATATAAAATATCGAATTGTATATCCGTTCTTAAAAATATTAGTATTTGTGAATTTAGTTTACTCTGTACAGATATTTATTTTTGTCAAAATACAGATATTTATATTATTGTTTGGTTTTCTTCGTAAAATATGAATATTCTTGAATCGAGACTGAATCAAAACAGATTATGAGGATGATTGGTACCACAGCGCTCTGGGAGCTGTAGACAGCACCATTTAAGCTCACATCACTCAGTTAAAAGCAATCAAGCTTTGTCTTTGTTTTTACGTTCACATCAATTTGTAAAATACTCACAGCCTTTCTTTAAAATCATGTTATTATAATTGCTTTAGAAAGACAAATATCTACAGCCCAATCTAACAACTCTTAACAATTAAAAACCTAAAGCCAGAGCAAAAACAGGGTGTGATTGGTAGTGGCTGTTGGTAGCCCTATTTATTTCTAAAGCACTAAACTCAGAGCAATCAAGTTTTAGTTTATTTTTTTAAATCACAGCTCTTGAAATAATCTACAGCTGTAGAAGTGCTCTGCAGAACCAAATATCCAAAGCAATTTTTTATTGCTTTCCATAAAATTCTACAGCAATAAAATTTAAAGTTACATCAAAAAATCTACAGATTTTTTTCTACAGCAATAATTTCGAAGCTACAGTCATTACCAATCGGACCGTATAATCACAACTATAATTCTACAGCAAAAAAGTGAAATCACAGCACTTACCAATCATACCTATATTCAGCTTTTATATTGGGCTTTTATGAAGATAATGTGGGCCGACAAAGAAAGACCGAAACGTTGTAAACCCGACCCGTTACGATCCGGGCGGTATCACCCCAAAAGGAAGAAAACGGTGACATCATCATACATCAAAAGAGGAGCGTCGAACTCCATAGAAGAACCAAAACAAAATCTCGTTACCGTCTCTCCAAGCAAGCAAGAAGAAGAAGCCTCTCAGTACCCACCGCAACCAAAGATGCTCACAGGTTCTCTCTTCTCTTCGATAACTACATGCTTAAATCGATTCGTTTCGTAATATAGCATCGGATCTCGTTTTCTTCTCCGTCTGAGAAGCTAGCTAATAATTAGGGTTTCTCGATTTATCGAGAATTGAGTAGATGTAAACCCTAATTTGTGTGGGGTTTCATATTGTACAGTAAGCGTGAAGTGGCAGAAGAAGGTGTTTGAAGGGATCGAGATTGATCCCACTCTGCCTCCCTATGTGTTCAAGGCTCAGCTGTATGATTTGACTGGAGTTCCTCCAGAGAGGCAAAAGATCATGGTCAAAGGTGGCCTCTTGAAGGTAATAAAAAAAAGGATCTGTACTGTGTGTTCACCAGACTGTTTATTTCAGTGTTGATTGACAATTTTCTTTCACTTGGGCGCAGGATGATGCAGATTGGTCCGCCATTGGAGTGAAAGATGTAAAGCTCTTTCCTTTTTCTTCCTTAATTGCTTCGTTTTTTTGTTTGTTTGTTTGTAAAGATGCTTATTTTGCTTATGTTGTTTGTTTTAGGGTCAGAAGCTGATGATGATGGGAACTGCAGATGAGATTGTGAAAGCTCCCGAAAAGGCTATTGTTTTTGCTGAGGATCTACCTGAAGAAGAGCAAGCCACTCATTTGGTACATTCTTTCTCTTTTTTTTTTCATTACTGATTTGATATGAGCCTCGCGTATCACCTCTGTGGAATCAAATGACAAAACCTGAAACCGTTATTCCAGGAACCCACATACACGCGCTAACTGTCAGCTCTGTGCTATATCAACTTAAATGTTCTGCTGTTTCTTAGCTGTCGTAGCTACTGATTAAAACAAGCTACTTAGGCTAGTTCATTGTCCATATGTTTCTTGAGGGTTTGGTAGTTTTCTTAGCTTTACAATACTTGGACCCTAGACAACCTCATAGACTTCAGGTTTAAAAAAAGGGATAAACTCAATTGTCTGCTAGGCGTTGTAATTTGTAAAATTTTGGTGTCATGTTTTGTTTGTATATTCAGAAAATTGGGGCATCTGTCCTATCACCTAACTTGCCTTGCAATTGATTTCAGGGTTACAGTGCAGGCCTTGTCAACCTTGGCAACACATGTTACATGAACTCCACGGTCCAGTGCTTAAAATCTGTCCCAGAGTTGAAATCAGCGTTATCCAAGTCAGTTCATCTTTTATCCTTTACTGTTTTAAACGCAAAACAATAATACAGAAATTTCACTGTCTTTTACTTAAATAGCGCTATCTCATGCAAACAATGCCCTTAACAGCTACGCACTTACTGGACGAAGCAATGATGTCGACCAGACTTCTCACATGCTCACAGTTGCCACACGCGAGCTATTTGGTGATCTTGACAGAAGTGTCAATGCTGTTTCCCCTACGCAGTTCTGGATGGTTAGTTTTCTTTGGACGCCTCATCTCAAATGTCTTTTGCTAGTTCTTATTATTAGTGTCCATGTCTTATCATAAAATTTGCAAGTTTCTACTTATTGGCTCATATCAACTTTTGTCTTGATGCAGACATTACGAAAAAAGTTCCCTCAGTTTAGTCAGTTGCAGAATGGAATGCACATGCAGCAGGTTTTGTTTCTTATTGAAAACTCGGTTTGTAACATTTCTGTTTGTAAACCCGTGCTATTAAATTGTCTGACAGGATGCTGAAGAATGTTGGACACAACTGTTGTACACTCTTTCACAGTCCCTAAAAGCACCAGCTTCCAGCGAGGATTCCGATGCAGTGAAAGCTCTCTTTGGTGTCAATCTTCGGAGCAGGTATGCATGCAAATTTCACACATTACTGTTACGTATGGCTTATATTATTTGTATAGATCATCCATATAATTGGTTTTTGGTCTGGTCGATTTGTAAACAAGTAAAAGGACTTCATTCTCTGGTTTTACGATTAAACTCATGATCCATACTCCTGCAGTAAAGCAGGAGCATCTTGTTAGTATCCTTATGAAGCAGGATAACTGACAATATGAAAGGCAATACTTGAAAGTTTAGTTACAGCAGCTCACTTACTCATTCATCTCTCAACGACATTAGGGGTCTTTGGAAATTTACAGACAATATTTAAATATCAAAGTGCATGTGTGTGGGTGTGTGTGTGCATGTATTATATTTTTGTTGAGGTTTTCCTAGAGGGAAATATATGAAATGTTCATTTATGATGCTTGTTTATGTCAAATTGACAAGTGAAGATTTTCCTCGCCTTGCTTATATATTCAGTTGTGCTAACTGGTTTTGTTCTGTAGGGTGCATTGTCAAGAAAGTGGCGAAGAAAGCTCAGAGACGGAATCTGTATATTCGCTGAAATGTCATATATCACACGAGGTGAACCACTTACATGAAGGATTAAAACATGTGAGTAAAACTTGTTTCTGATTTCCATTCCTGCATTTTTCTTTGATATAGCGCATGCAGCATATCATAGAAAAAATTAGGACAACGTGGTGTTGATCTGCTTTCATAAAACCTTGAATATACTGAGTAGCCCCCATTTCTTACTGTAGGGTTTGAAAGGAGAACTTGAAAAGACATCTCCTGCTCTTGGCCGTACTGCGCTTTACCTCAAGGAGTCCCTTATAGATTCCTTGCCCAGGTCATCAGTCTCTGCTTACTGTTTGTGACTTTTATTGCACATTTCAGTTTTCTGTGATCCTCTTGTGGCATACTTCATATCACGCATGTCCTAGAGAACCTAACTAACATAGTGCGACTTCTAATCTTTTTTTGCTCTGACATGAGATTTTGTTTCTTTTCTTCCTGTCCTTGAAGTTACTTGACCGTTCAGTTTGTGCGGTTCTTCTGGAAAAGGGAGACTAATCAGAAAGCAAAGATTCTCAGGGTACGTGTGCTTTATGGTGTTAAATCTTAACCAAAAAGACTCCGGATGGTGGTAAATTGGTAATAATGTCTCTCTCCCAACTGAACTTTGCAGAAAGTGGATTATCCGCTGGAGTTGGATATTTTTGACCTTTGTTCTGAGGATCTCCGAAAGAAACTGGAAGCTCCTCGCCAGGTTTGCATTTTCTATTGTGGTGAAGCTAAAATTATCTGGGCTCGGTAACTGACAGCTTTGTCTTTCCAGAAACTAAGAGATGAGGAAGGTAAAAAGCTTGGTCTGCAACCAAAGAGTAGCTCAAAGGACAGCGATGTGAAAATGACTGATGCAGAGGTACCCTATCTATTTCGAGTCATAACATCATATGTGAAATACACATTCCTCTATGATTTGAGGATTTTTTGCTCTGTACTTGTTTGCAGGCGTCTTCAAATGAAAGTGGAGAATCATCAACTGTTACCCAACAGGAAGGTAATGTATCTAAGACGCGTTTTCAACATCTTTCTGGTGTGGTGCTTCATCTGAGAAGGGAACTCTAATTATGTTTTTGTAACGGAACTTCGTTTTTGGATTATAACATAGGTGCTTCATCTGAGAAGGGAACTCTTCACATGACCGGAATCTATGACCTGGTCTCTGTGCTAACCCACAAGGGTAGGAGTGCGGACTCTGGACATTATGTTGCATGGGTCAAGCAAGAGAGTGGTTAGTTCCTTTCTCTAACAAAACTTCACGGTCTCTCATTCGCTCTTTCTCATACGCACAAAAAGCTCTCTAATTCTTCTTACAACGACTCACATAACGACACAGGCAAATGGATTCAATATGACGATAGCCACCCAAGCCTGCAACGGGAGGAAGACATCACAAAGCTCTCTGGAGGAGGTAAACCCGATTGTTCTTAGTCTAACTTCATACTTTTGTGGTTCTCACATTGTAACCTAATCCATTTTCTTTATGTATTGGGTATGAATAAATGATTCACAGGGGATTGGCATATGGCGTACATCATTATGTACAAAGCCCGCTTGGTCTCGATGTGATCTCTCTTTTAGTTTTGGTTGTTTTTTTGGTTCTTGAAACGTTCAGGATCGTCAAGAGCTTTAAATAGACCACCTCAGAAGTTTCGATGTGATATCTCTTTTACTTTTGGTTCTTGAAACGTTCAGGATCGTCAAGAGCTTTAAATAGACCACCTCAGAAGTTTCTGTGTCTTACAATGTTTTAGACTGTATTTTGTCACAGTATACTATCAAGACCATCAATTGTTTCTTTCGTTTGACACCATCCATTATGGCAGTACAATTAGGATATGATCTTCTTCTTTTTTTTTTGATTAAAGGAGATGATCTTCAATGTTACATAGTTAACAGACAAACCTTAAAAGAAAGGAAAAAGAAGATAGCGTGCTTATTAACAAGCAAAGTTTCTTTGCCGCTCATGAAACAGGGGAAGAAGGCACACTGAATAACCAACCAGTCACTTCCTATCATGTGACACATACATTGATCTAGCGCTGCTGCATAAGTCTCGAATCCAGCTTTTAACGATCTTTGTCAAGACTTACAGTTGGCTAAAACGGCAAATGCACGGGGCTAATATTGATGCTTAACCGTAGAAGAATAACTGAATTGAGAAATCGACACTCGTAGCTCTATCACCGCTCTGTTAATATATGAAATAACTTGTTGAAGATGATGCCATCGTGCACACCTTGGATCTGTTCTCTAAAGCAATCTCTTTAGCTTAAACATACCATCTAAAGCAATCTCCAACATCCATCTAACCATCAACAGAACCATCATATATGTAAGTTCTGAATGTGAGCATATAAGCTAGTTTTGTCAAGATAAAGATTAGAACCATAAACACACAATTGATTTCATAATCATAAGTAGTCATAACAAAGGAAACAACTGAAACAAAGTCATAAACAGAAGTAATATACTAAAAGGTTAAGAACTTCAAAAACACTACAATCCACCAGAAAGCTTGATTCCAGTCCTATACTCAAGATAGCAAATCTTATCATCAGCACTAGAGAAAGCCATAAACCCCTGTCTGTTAGCTACATCAGCTATGAGATGCTTAAGTGCAGCAATGTGAAACGGTGACCACTTTATCACTCCAGGTAGCTCATTAAGTATCTTCACCACATGCTCTACTCTGTATGTTTGATCTCGTTCCATCATCTGGACCATCTTTTCAAATAGCCTATTCTTTTCTTGAAGAATTGCATTGCGTGCAACATAAACCTGTACAAATGGATCAACTTCCTTACGCTTTCTTTTTGGTCTCGAACATCCATCCCTGCCTTGTGTTTCTTCTATCCTTGGCATATCAATGTCAACTGAATCATCAGATTCATCTTCATCTATAGCTTCTCCTTGTTGTGCGCTCCATCCTTCTTCTCCGGTTACAGTAACAGTACCAGACTCTGCTTCATTCATATCCATACTTGGTTCTTATACTTTGTCGCACCAGACAATTCCTATAAAAGAACAAAACAAAAAAGTTAATATTCATACAATATTATAGCAAAAGAGTCTCAGTAAGACATTAATTTATGTTTTCAGGAAATGTTTCACCTGTGATCAAAGTATGCTAATACATAGAGAAAACTCAAGTTAAAATGCACATGATGATTATTACCGGTGGTGATAAAGCTAAGATCTTTCAACTGTTTCAAAACAACAATGCTGTTTACTCTTATCACCAGTTAAGATACAATTAAACAGCACAAATGATCAAAAAATGAGTACTTTAAGACAAGGAAGTATGTATGAGAGAAACGTGTCACCATCCCCAAATCAACTAAATCTCAAGCAACCCAAATCTAAATCAGAGATTTCTCAAAGACAAAACCTTTTTTAGGTGATAAAGAGTGATGGATAGAATGAAAAGGAAACTGACCACTGAAATGGAGTATTCACAGTGGTCGGAGAGTCCAAATCCTCACGAAGAGAAGGAGCCGTGGAGCTGAGATCGAGAGCTAAGGTTAAGAATTTAAGATTGTCGGAGAGGAGAGAAGAAGGGGAGGTGGAGAGTTGGGACTAGATTTTGTAAATATTTCGCGTGCACTTTAGTTATTTATTGTCTTATTAATCTCTTTTTTGTGACCAAGTTTTTGGCCGGAAGTCGGAACGCCATCAACATTTTGGGTTGCTTATTATCGCTATAACTCATCTCAAAAATAAGCAACCGAACAATAATCAAACGTGGTTATTAGCGACTAGACATGTCACATGCCAACTATGACTGAATTCCAAAGCATAAATCCGTTCAACCCTATAAATTACTAGTATACTTCAATATAATTATAAAAATCTAGAAATATGCATTTTGGTTTAGATCCGTTTAAGTATTAGCTGTTTTAGAATTAAATCTATTAAAGATTGGACTGATCCGAAAAATCGAAACTTCACTTTTTACTTTAGATAGTATCAATTTTGTGATCAAAATCATTTTTGATATTTACATATTTCTGAGCTAAACTCTACTAAAACAAATATGAATGATGTTAATGTGTTATTATTTGATTTTACAGAAGTTACATTATAAATTCATTATATGTGTTTTATGTTTTATAGAGGACATGTTTTCTCCAAAATACAAAATATAGAATGTTTGACATTGTTTAACATAAGGTTTGTTTTTTCAAAATTAGCTTTAAACTTTTAACTTAATTAAAATTATTTGAATCTTATTTAGTTTGGTTTGTTTATAATATAATTTTAAAGCATATGAAAAAACTCTTTTACTAAAGAAAAAAATAAACTGATTTTATATTTGAAGAAAAAACTAAAACTCATTTTTCCTAAAATTTAAATGTTATAAAATAGTGAAAATAACAGATATAATATTATAATAAATTATTTTGAAAAGTCCAAAAATTTCAAAAAAACCTAGTCTTGATTAGGACTGGACCGAATTATAGAATATAGACCCAAAATAATTTCGAATTTGACTAGACTGAACTCAAATATTTACGGGTTTACTAATTTTGGACTATGCCAAACGAACTAGGCTTTAACTGACTACATTTGAAAGCTTATGATTTTATTTAAATCAGATTAGTTTGAATTTTGGAGCACGAATGTGATCCATTTAAATGGATGTGTTTGTGGATTTGATCAATGATTACTTCAATCTTTCTGTTTACTGAATTTGTCAAGCCAATAAACAAATAAGAACATAACATTAGTAAATAAAATGGTATTATTTTAAGTAAGTCAACAAACTAAAACAAGTTCAACAAAAGAATCAATAAAACAAATGATTACACAAGACCAAGAAAAGATTGTAAAAGAATATAAATCTATATCCAATCCAAAAGTCATATGAGATTAGCATTTTACTAAAATCACGATTTTTTCCAATCGGATTATCTTTTTCTTGGCCTGTAAAAAGTTGTTTCCAGGTAAATTCTACACTTCAAAATAGATAAAAATAATTGAGTTTTCACTGCTTGCCTTTCCAGAACTCCCAACATGAATGATTACAGAGCTTAATGATGATGATGATGATGATGATAGCAATCCCCACAAGGAACCATGAAAAAACAGAGTCCAGAAGCAGAGAAAATGCCCCTTTTTAGCTTCTTCTTTTGTTGTTTTTGCTGAGTATGAGGGGATGGTTAAGCACAGTACATGTACAAGCTATTTCCAGCAGCGCAAGCAATTAAGTTCTCATTTGGATGCCAAGCAAGATGCAGCAACTTCGTTGTGTAGTCAAGAGCATTGCTGCTATTCCCATCGACTCCAGCAGTACTCTCTGATCCTCCTGCTTTTTCACCATTTCAATATTTTTTTTACTAATTTGTTGCCATTTTCTTTAACGAGAAAAGGAGAGAGAGAACGAGACTGACCTCTACCTAGTATACTGCCTAGTTTGGATGGCCTTGAGGGAACTGGGACATGTCTCCTATCATAAACCACAACACAACAATAAAGAGATGATCTAACACATTAAACTCTTAATAGCTTTTAACAAGTTTACCTCATCGGGTTTCTGCTTGCTTCCAACGTTGCAGTCTCAGTACTTCCAGGGGAAACACCAAACACACGGAACAGATTGCTGGATAGAGTTGTGTAAGCAGAGGGAATGATTATACAAGGAATCAATAGTTAATTGATAATGCTAATAACAAAGCTTAAAGGGACACATACCTGTAAGAACCTGTAGCTGCTCGCAATCCATTGCCACTTATGCAACACTCGAACTTGTCAAAGATGGAATCATTTTCATATAAATCACAGAGCTGTAAATGGCCAAAAGGGAAAAGAGAGTACCAATCAGCTATGCACCAGCTCGTCAAATGCAGCTCTATCAAAGTATTAGATGAAAACTTACCTTTGGTTTCAGATATTCATGAACTTGGAAAGTTGATACCGGACCTGAATCCATGTTGATGTCCCATAACTGAAATGCAAAAAACATAATAATGAGTTCAGTGAACCTTTGCTTTAAGGGCATATCATAATTTAATGCCAATGGAAAAGATGAAAGTGTGGACAGGACCTTAAGTGTCATGTAGTCACGGCTAAGTAAGTATCTTCCTTCTTTTGCAAATTTGATGTCTGACACTGAAGCAATAATCTCAGTGAAGAAAGACTTAGAACCAGCTGCATCTGGTTCCTCAAACCTGCAGCAACAAGCTATGTTAGCCTTTTGCTGCTCTTGTAACCGGGTAATATAGAGAGTTAACACAGTTACCAGTATCTAAGACTTACAATTTGGAATGTGAATCGCATAAAGCTGATTGGCGCAGATCAATCAGGCGAATCGAGCCTTTGGAACTGCTGTAAGCTAGCATATTGCAATGAGTAGGATGAAACTCTGCTGCTGTGATAACCTCTGCAAGAATGAACACCATAACATAGGATGATATGTCATCCATAACATGCAGGGAACATAATGGACTGAAAGAACAGTAAACCACGGCTTACCAGATAGATCTTCCATTTTCTCAGGCTTGACATCAACAATGTTGAAACTTTGATTGCTAATCTCCAGATTCCAAAGATTGATACGCAAATCATCAGCAGAAATAAATGTCTCGCCATCACTGGTTTTTAATTTAAAAAGAAAAACAATTAGGAGCAGAACATTTACAATGAAAAAAACAGTTGTGGTAAGAAGGAAGCAGGTAGAATTCTAAATGGGCTATATGAATAACGGACCTGTTAATTGAGATCGAATTGATGTGATAATCATGAGCATGAGGATAGACTCTTCTACATTTAGCCACAGGGCTCGACTCATGGCTAGTTACCTATATATGTCAAAAGGAACTATTAGTTCTACAAATGATTGCATATCAAGTGACTTTGCATGACTTGAGAATCAGATTGTTAAGAGTACAACTACCACTGGCAACCGCAGCGCTTCAGGTACTCCGTTTGCCACAATTCCATTTCCCACAGCTCCTGAAGGATCTGCATTTATATCACATATTTTCTTGATCTTCTTGTCTTGAACCTGTTACAACTCACATCAGAAACAAGAGGAAAGAATCACCACCTCTACATACTCATCTCAAAAGGCAAAGAAACACTATCTACAACATTAAGGACTTAAGAACCTTCTAGATACAGTAAGCAACCCAACAAACAATGTCAATGCGCAGAGAGTTGAGATAAAATAAAGGATATTCTCACCTTCCAGTACTTGATGGTTTTGTCGTTGGTCGATAGGAGAAAGAGAGCGCCATTAGCTGTTTGACACCATCTAATTTTGTTGATCTTCTCCTCTATCTCCAAACTCTTGAGATAATCAAACTGGTAGACAAAGATCAAACATAAGATGACGAACATACATACTCTTATCACATATTGCAATCAGGAAAACAGAGAGTAAAATCATAAATACCGCAGGGTCATGACTCTGAAACTCAGTTTTATAACAAAACTCCGGATGCCTCACTGAATAATCTGTCTCTTCAAGATCCCTTCTACCTCCACTGCTCTGTAATTGATTACATAACCAAAAAAAAAGTCAAATTCCCACTTAGTCAGAAATACAAAGAGAGAGACATTACATGTTTGGCATCACTTCTCTCGAAAAGAACAACCCTTCCTCCACGGTCCCCAGTAGCGAGATGGTCACCGGAATGATCAAACTCGATTGCTGATATCATATCAACTGCCACAAGAGGAGATGAAAAAAAAACACTTTCAGCTTACTCACACACTCAACAACAACCAAAAAGACTAAAACTTTCAGACGACCCACTTAACGAATCGTACTAAAGATCAAAACTTTCAACAGATCTAAACAAACCCAGAAAACCCTAATCCCCAATTCGACAGATTCAGATCGGAGCTTGAATAATCCCGATGGCAATCCAAAGTCAAAAGAGAAGACTTTTTTGTTACCTGGTTGAACTTCTTCACCGGCGCTTCGTTCGCCGAAGACCTGAGAGAATCTCCATTGCAGAGGCGGAGATTGGTCTCCCGAAGAAGCTGCCACGACGACGACATCCTCATCATCACCACCGTTCATTTCCCTCTCTGTTTCTCTCTTCCGATTCACACACACAAACACTCCTTTCGGATATAACCGGATCAGAACCGATTAAACCGGTTGATTGAGTTCGCCGGTTGGTTTATTCTCACGGCGGATGTAGCAAATCGATCCAAGGAGAGAGAGAGAGAGAGAGTATATCAGATGATGATTCCCCCCAGGAACAAATACAGTCCCTTCTCTCTCTATCTCAGTACCGTAATTATAATAAAATTATTATTAATGAAAAAATGTAAATATTCATTGCAAATGTTAATTGTTTTGGTTTTTATCCCTTTTTATGGATTTTTTTTAATTTAAATGCTGAAAGTTTAGATTTGTTTCCAAACTTACTTACACATATTAGCTGTGTAAGACAACAGATAAATAAAAGGAATTAAATCTTCCCTAATAGACAATTTGTGGATTTAGATTTTATTTCATTTTTAGTGCAGGGAAATTACTTGTAATTCCAACCTTACTCACTCCTAACAGCTGTGATTGTGAATGACTAATGTGACAATTGTAGGAAACTAGATTCCCTTCTTTAACTGGGTGTGGATTTTATTTCAGTTTTAAGTTTTTTTTTTTAGGATAAAGATCTCTGTTCTTCACAAAATACAAGTACACTTGTTTCTAGTATGTTTTATATGAGTGAAAAAATATTTTCACATGAATCGATAGTGTTATTTTACATCTGTTGATATGTGTTATATAAAGACACAAATAATGTGAGATTTATGCTCTGTCTAGGGACTATAAAATATTTTGATTTTTTTTTTGGTAGTTACCAACCTTTATCATTTTATTTTAATAAGGCGATTTTATCATACAACAATATGTATATATTTCTGCGAGAAATTCGCATAAAATATAATATTGAAATAAAGATTCGTTTGTTAATAACACCTTCACTTTATTTAATTAAAACTATACTACATCATAAACATATTGATAAGGCAAATGGGCATTTTGGTTCTTTTGCGCAAAAGAAGAAAAAAAACATTTTTTTCTGATATGATACTGAAGCCTTGATTGGCAAAACAATGATAAAACATTAGCAGTGTGCTATAGAAATATAAATGATGTAAAAATGGTATGTTTTTACTAAATTATTTGATAAAATAATTGGTAGAACAGTATGGTATGGATATGCTATTTAAAATTATTATAAAAATTAGTATATATAATATCTTTATTTCAATTCAATATATTTCTAATATATATATTAATAAACAAAATTAAGAAAATATACAATTAACTAATTTTATTAATAATATAAATTATGTTTATATCGAAAAATGTTATTTAAAAATAAATTTTACAACTAAAATATAATTTAATTATATATAAATATTTCACATTTAAAATATAATTTAATTTTATATAAATATTTAATTATATAAAAATATAAATATGTATATAACTATATAAAAATATAATTTATTTAATATTTAAAATATAATTTAAATATAGAAATATAATTTAAAATATATAAATATAAAATATTTAATTATATATAATCTATATAATTTAATATATATTAAATATAAAATATTTAATTATATATAATCTATATAATTTAATTATATATAAAGTATAATTTAATTATTTTAAAGTATTTTATTGTAAATTTATTTTAAAATATTGCTATATTTTATTTTTGGATATAAAAAATTACAATATTATTAAATAGTTTCTAATACAGCATTTGCATCTATAATTTATAAATTAAATATACATTTTTGGCACATTATTTATTTATTTATTTTATAAATTATAGATACAAATGCTCTATTAAAAACTATATATGAAAGCATTGAACAAAAGCATTTAGAAAGTACTAACATTTGATAAATTATTTTCTAACAAGTGTCCATTGGATAATATAAAGTATAATACTTATACTAATTTTCTGCCAATCAAGACATAAGGCATAACTATAATTGATTACCTCTCTGTTTGAGTAGGGTTGGGAATTTAGTTGTGAATTCTACTCCTTTGATATGTGGCAGTATGCATGCGATTCAAAAAAATTAGATGCGGGATGAATGTGGGTCAACTATTTCAAAATCACAAATTTCGATAATCCGTTAATTTATAAATATTAGATTTTTTTGTTTATCTAATTTGTAGTTACTAATATTATAATATATAAACATATTAACATTTAAAAAAATCAATTTATTAATCCATAATTTATATTATTAAAGGAAAATTTAACTAAAAGATATAAAATTTATATTTTCTTTTATTTATAATTATTCTTAGATAACCCATGGATAATCCGCAAACCTAAGTAAACAGTTACAGATTTACAAAAATTTATATGCAGATTATGCAGGTCAAATACTTTTTAAAATAAACCGCCAATTCGTCGTAGGATGGATCAATCGGAGCGGGTCTAACCCACTTTCTAGCACTATGTTTGGGTCAGCTAATTAGGACCATCTGACAAAAATGAAAGGTTGTGTGAAGAAAGAATAATACTTTCACTAAAGATTAGTTTACAAATTTGACAACTGGGATTCGTAAAGAAAGATTCTTCTAAGAACCATTTTGAAGATAACAAGTGCACAGTTCTCATGATAGTAATGATTCTGCAATTCTGAAATCTTTTATCTATTCGCTTATATCTAATGTTAATCTAACATACCCATTGGAAAATCTGCGAAAGGAAACTTGTCATAGTATTTGTTAATAAAGTTATATAATGAAAACTGTTTTGTAGCTTGTGGATTTATATCATGTTACATTCATCATGCATTCATACTCAGTGCTTGAGATTATTTTTTAATAGAAAACTTTATAGGAATCTCTTATAATTTGTTTCATATAATGAGATTCTATATAAAATAACTTTGAAATGTAGCCTTGTTAATAGTTTTACGAATTAAATAACAGATGAGACTACAGCAAAAACATAGATTTTTAAATGAAACTAAACAAAATATGAAAAACTTGTTAATTACTAAAAATGTGTATGAAAATAGATTTTTAAATGAAACTAAAAAAATATGAAAACATTGTTAATTACTAAAAATGTGTATGAAAATAAAGAAATTTTTGTGCAAACAAAACTACAACAGCTTTTACTATTGTAAAATAAATTTTGTTATGATTTTTTGGTTTTTTCGCTTAGGGTAGCTGTTAATGTTGAAACGACTCTATTTATACTTGTTGACTTTGTATTAAGGAAACACGGTCTTTGCATCTCTTAGATGCAAAGACTCTCGAAGAGAAAAGCCACAACAAATGTCAGATGCAAAGTTCCGCAGCAAATAAAAGAATTTCATAAAAATCTCGTAACTTTTATACTCAGTACTTGTCTCTCTTACGCATTAACATAGAAACTGAGTGCACTCGTCGTGTCCATTCACTGATAAACAATTAGGGCATTTTGGTTCATATATTCTGACGAATGATTTAGATGGAGATAAAATTTAATGTTTGTTTTAATTTTAAAACAGTATAATCAAATTGATGAATTTAAATAATCCATCCAAATGAGTTTTTAAAATTACTTAAAATGATATTCAACCGGATGAATTTAATTTTCATATTTTGATTGAGATAGACCTGTCCGATAAAAAAACAAAAAATTTATTTTTATCCAAATAAAATTTTTAGATGAAAATTTTAGTTAAACAAATAATCATTAATATAAGTTAATTTCCCACCAAAACCATTATAAAACTATATTTTTCCGCCAAAAATTTATTTTCACGTAAAATCATTTTTTCCACTAAAACTATAAAATTATATGTTTTCAAAAACTGCAAAACCATGCTTTTCCGTAAAAACTGTAAAGTTAGATTTTCCTAACAAAACTGTAAAAATGCATTTTCCACTATAACCAAATATTATATTTCCCGCCAAAATAAAAAAAAAATCCTATTTTCTTGCCAGAACCGTAAATTATATTTTCTGTCAAAACCGTAAATTATATTTTTCCGTCAAAAACGTAAAACTACATTTTCTCACCAAAATTTTATTTTTCGGTCAAACTGTAAAATGACATATTCTGGTCAAAACCACAAAAACCCCAAATATACATTTTCAAGCAAAAATCTCACTTTAACCAAAAATATATAATCACATTTTTCGTCAAAACCAAAAAATATATATATTTTACGCTAAAGCAATAAAATCACGTTTTCGTTGTAAAGCTGCAAAAAATCATATTTTAAAAATTTTATTGCCCGTCAAAACACAAAATCAATAAATAATTGAAATATAGTTACAACTATGTTTTAGATACATAACAAAACTAATATAATTAAAAATAAGATTAAAATATGCAATTTCTAAGAAAATAATATAAATCATTTGTCTACTAAACTCATCTAGACATATACATAAATAGAGATGAACAAATAAACTCAAGTTTATTTAAGTGATCTTAATTCCTAGATGAGCTATATGGATAGATAAATGAACAATCCCGAAAAATATCTAGCTAAATATATAATTCGGAGGAATCATCTAAATAGAAATAATTAATGGACAAACAAACAATAACTAGTTATAGACTTTAAGGTAAGATTTTAAAGTACAGTGACTCATAAACTGTAACATAACATGTTGTAAGAATATGTGAAAGAGATAATAAACTGAAAAGAAGGTCATTATTTTGTTTGATAAAAAGGGTCATTATCTAGTATTTTATTTTTAACTAACACAACATGAATGTACTCAACTTTGGTTGTTTAACGAAAGGAAAATATTTTTCGGACACCGGACATGAGGATGAGACTTCAGCATCATTCCTTAATGAAAGTATAATAGGCGAAACAATGTTTTCTCGGTGAGTTTCAATTTTCTGAAAATAAAAATGATATGCATTTAAGTTACAAAAAAAATGATATGCATCTAATGAACCATTCTTATGCAGATTCTTTGAGAAGTGTTGCATCTGAAGAATCTTCGTGTTTCTCTGCTTCGGTGCAACTTTCTTGTTAGAACAATAAATAACTCAGGTTTTTACAGGTCATAAGACTCATCACACTAAAGATTGAAGAATACAAATTAAGTCCATTTGGTCTTAGTGGTAAAAGAGTTCTAACTGGAACTTCCGTCTTTGGGTTTGATTTACCTTGGTCATTGATGAATTAATTTAGTTTTTGGACATATAATTTTTTTGGAATTCTCACGGACTCACGGTTATGAAAAACAATAAAGAATACTAACATATGAGATTTGATTATGAGAGAGGACTTCGTACGTAATATGATGAAAAGTAAAACTTTTTGCAAACCATTATCTTAAAGATGTGACTTGGGCAAACCACATGCATTGTTTGGACTTTGTTCATTCCTTCAACTTTTTGTTTGGTGTGACCCATTGCCAACATTATCTGATTCTATGAATTGAATACAGAATTTTCGAGTCTTTCTGGTAAATAGGTTAGGCTTAAGAGACACAGATAGAGAGAACTATCGTATAAACTAAACAAATATGATAAAAGGATGATAGTTTCTCCTCTTTTCCTGATTATTTAAAATTGTCAACATCATTGTGAACTTTACATACCATGTATTTTCTCTCCTGATTTTTATAGTATTGCGTATTTTATATTAAACTAAATAAAAATTGGAAAAAAATTAAATGAATATTATGTGTCTTATTTTTTTCATTCCCAAACTTTATAACAGTGTATATTCTATACTGAACTAAATAAAAAATATTACATGAAATCTCAAAATTGGACTTATATAATATTGAGTTTCAAACGTGTTTATCCTCTGTTAATTTATCAAAATAACGTCATTTTAGATAATTTTTTGAAAATTAAAAATTAACTTTTTGAGAGGTTCGAACTCTCACACACATTAATAGATATAAATTAAATATTTAAATTAATAATTAATTAATTTAAAATTTATAAAATAATTATTTTTAAAATTAAATTTAAAAACATAAATAATTATAGATTTATTTGATAAAACTAAAAAAATAAAACTCGATAACATTTATCTTATTAAACTGAAACTTATATATAAGTTATGTTTGACAATTTATACAAGAAAGTTACTCTGGTATATCAGTTAATATGTTCTTGTTTTTCCTTTAATGTGAGACTTCAAACCTCACAAAAATATAGATCTTAGTTTTATGGAATTTATCCAAAATGAATTCGTTTTTATAAATTAACATATGACTAACACTTTTGACGGTCAATATATATAAGCAAGATTTTGATAATTTATATAGTGTTTTAAATTTTAGTTTTACAGAATTGATCCAAAATGATGTAGTTTTGATAAATTAACGGATGACTAACACCTTCGACGGTTAATATATAAAATACAGTTTTGAGAGTTCATATAATATTTTTATTTTTCTTAGTTCATATGAAATAAAAAGACACGACATGTAAGTTCATGGAGTATTTAAAAAAATAATTAATTCAATATGAAATATGTAATATTATAAAATTTGAGAAAGAAAATACACGACACGTAAAGTTTAAATTTTAAGCTGAAATAGACATTTTCCCATAGTTTTACCATGTAAATCATTCCTACATTTGTTTTTTCTGTACTAATTGGTTTTTGTGGTAAGCGATTTTTTTTTTGGTATGCGGTATTGTTTTCTCATGTCAAAACTATTATTTGATTAGAAAAAAGATTAGACCAAAAAAACCTATAACTTTATACACCATGTGGAACAGTGAGTGAGTATATACTATATAGTAATAACAAAGATAATAATGTAGTTACATAGCTCATGTGTTGGAGACCATATGTTCATGTTCACGGTCGGGTCAATCTAGTCATATAAGTTAGAAACCAACAATTGCATTTTTTTTTCGTCAATCGTAAGGTGGTCAGATATATTAGTTTGGTATAAGCCCGTCCGATCTCTGATTTAACAACCATTTTCACGTTGTTCTGCCTGTACGTTAAACAACCATTTTCACGTTGGGATGTATTTAGTGTCAAAAATTTAAGAACTGACTAAATGACCATTCTCGAAAGCATTATTATACTGGTTAAATAAGGCCTAGTAATCAGTTACAAAAAAAAAAATAAGGCCTAGTATTGCGTCGACGTGCTCTGATACAATTTTGGCGAAACCTTATTGTGTGTTGCAACCTAATTGATAGCAGTAGTCACCAACAACAATCCTATAATTTTTACTTAATGATTTAGTTTATGTATTTATTTGGATATCTATACTATTAAAGTAGGATCCTATTTAAAAAATTTAAGATTTTGTCCCTGCATTTCAATATATTTACAAGTTTTCCTATTAACATTTAATTTAAACTTTTAGCAAAAAAAAACATTTAATTTAAATTAAAAATAGAATATTCTCTATAACTATAGTAGTTAATACTTTCCATATTTTTTTGAATGATAATAATTTTAACTTTTATGCAGTATATACATTTCATTTCATTTGATTATCATTTTTTCATCTATAATATTATTTAAAGATCGGATATG
This sequence comes from Raphanus sativus, assembly GCF_000801105.2. Classification (NCBI taxonomy): domain Eukaryota; kingdom Viridiplantae; phylum Streptophyta; class Magnoliopsida; order Brassicales; family Brassicaceae; genus Raphanus; species Raphanus sativus. Next base: position 24,184,143 of record NC_079511.1, on the reverse strand, counting down.
AATATATACATGCAAATTAAAAAAATATTATTATGCCATTTTTTACATAATAATGATATGCCAATTTAGAGTTTAAGTTTTTTATAAACTTATCTTAAAATTAAGTTTTAGATTTTAACATAAATAAATATACAAACTTATCATAGTAACCAAAAAAAAATATTTTCATATCAATAATAAAGTTTCATATTACCATTGTTTCATTTTCTTCAAATGACATAATACAAATCTCATTAAAGTCTAAATAGTTACTTTTTCAATTTTATATAATATTAAAAAGTATGAATTATTTAATAAACATTTCAAAAATATTTTTTTTTTCAGCGGGTCATCTCATATCGATCTTAGGTTAATAGCGGATTTTTAGATTTTTACCAGGTTTTGTAAGATTATAAAGACAATTCTTTTCATTAAATTGAACTGAATTATAGACATATCAATAGATTTATCGGTTCAATCATAGGTCTGGATTAGATATAAAAACATCGCTTGAAAATAAGTTATTATAATAGAACATCTTTTTTGAAACACAAATAGAAAAATTTAAAATTATTTATTCTCTAATAAAAAATTACAAATTCATTTAAATTTTATCAAACAAAAATATAACGGCGCTTTTAAAGCGCGGATCAAAATCTAGTATATACTATTAAAATATGATCCTATTTTAAAAATTTAGGATTATGTCCCTCCATTTCAATATATTTACAAGTTTTTTCATTGTCATTTAATTTAAACTAAAATAGAATATTCTTTGTAACTATGGTAATTAATACTTTCCACATTTTGTGAATGATAATAATTTTAATTTTTATGCAGATTATACTTTCCATTTAATTTGAATATCAATTTTTCATCTATAATATTATTTAAAGGTCATATATGAATATCAATTTTTCATCTATAATATTATTTAAAGTTCATTTAATTTGAATATCAATTTTATGCGTTCAAAAAAAATTCAAAACTTATCTTAAAATTACATTTTAAATCTAATATAAATAAAAATACAAACTTATCACAGTTTATTTGTAACTAAAAAACAAAATGATATTTTCATATCAATATTTTTTTTTCTTTTTACAATTTTCTTCAAATAATATAATAAAAATTTCAATAAAGTCTAAAAGTTTTTTCAATTTTACAATATTAAAAAGTATAAGTTATTTAATAAAATTTTCAAAAATATTATTATATATTTGTATTCTCTCTGTATCGTTACTATTAAATTTTAGATTTAGAAAACATATTTTTCTTTTTTTATTTATTTATGACATTATGTTTTTTTCATACGGAAGATTGATTCTAAAACGGAATTGTAAGTTTCCAACCTATTTTTTAATAAGATATTTTAGAAGCGTTGGGAAGCACGATTGTGTAAGCTTTCACAAGGCTATTTTCGGAAGCACGATTGTGTAAGCTTTCACAAGGTTATGATCCCAATTTTGATTCTGAAACGGGAAACAAACGTCCGATGTAGCTTCTGTCCAACCTAGATTGTGATATTAAAATTATAGAACAAATATGTTGTTGCTAGTTTATTTTTAGCAATATGTTCAAAGTTTTTATATTAGAAAAACTTAAAACTATTTAGTTACAAACACTTAGGGTCTAACTGTAACCATATCAGGAACATGAAGAACAAAAATAGGAAAATAATTATAGGAATAAACTTTTAAAAATGACGAGGAATGGTTATTTCTTGTCATATTTAGTAAGGAACAATATTGTTTATATTCCTCTACAAAAAAAGAAATGAGAAAGAATGATAAAGAAAATTTATATCATATAATTGGTAAATATTTAAAAACATTAAAGAATACATTATTCCTCTTCATTCATTGGTCACCAGTCATATCTTTAGTTCTAAACCCAACGTTTTTGCACAAGACTTTTTCCGTTAATTACAAATGTGTAACTATGGTCCATTAGCTCAATGCATTCTGTTTGTTAGAATAATTATCTACAGCAATTGATAGCTCAATTTTATAATCTAACAACAAATTTTCTGCTTGATTTTATTATATTCAACAAAATATATATATTATAAAATTTTCAAAGCGCAAGGCGCATGTCTATACCTAATAAGTAAATTATTACAAAAGATTGTATTTTTTTTGTATTATGAAACAAAAAAAATAGACCACATGCAGACGAAAAAAACAAAAGTGTATTCACTTCTTTATTTCATCAATCAAAAACTTTCATAAACTAGCAGAAAGAAGAAAGATGGAGAAGCAAATACACAGCATTTAGGAAATTATACAAAAACATCAGAAAATATAAAATAGTACTTACTAGTTACTACACACGGTCACTGTTCCCATGGGTCGTTGATTCAGTTCAGACATTGCTGAGGAACCATCTTTCCGCGTGCGGAACCGTCAATATTCTCACATACGGCAGTGGAAGGACCACCCTTGACTCCCTTATGCTCTATGTTAATGTCACTTAGCTCAACATTCTTGCATGGAAAGCTCTTGCTACATTTAAGATTTACAGCCAATTTGTTTGTCGATGTTCCATATATGTTCTTTAACTTAAGGTCCTGGATTTGAACGTGTGACTCTCCCTGAAAAAATAATGAAACACAACTTTTAGTTTTTCCTTTGTTGTAGTAAGAGAAAAGAATTATATAACTTTTAAGAGAAAGGAATCATTTAAGTCTGTATCTTGCGTAGAGACTAGAGAGTTCACCTTCTTTTCACAGGGTGGGTGAGGACAATACTTCTGGTCGATAATGATAGGGTTTCCAACGTTAATCATTTGAATATTCTCGTACACAAAGTTAGAAACCAAGATCTTCGAAGCTGAAGATTCCCAAGTCTTGATTCGAATACCATCGCTTGTGCCGTTAAATACTATGTCTCTTACGGTTAAGCCATTAACGTCCTTCTCTTCTTTGTTTTTCCCTAAGCTTCCGACACTGATCCCATGTCCGGGACCACAGTTGACATTAGAGATATCCATGTTGGTGGTTCCGGAAAGGATGGCGATACAGTCGTCTCCGGTACCAATGTGTGTGTTGGAGATGTTAATGTTGCTACAGAACCCGAACTTTAACCCGTCGGTGTTGGGGCTATCGCCGGGAGCTGTTATAGTGACGTCAGTGATGTTGAAGTGATGGACGGAGAAGAAGTTGAAGTGTCCCATTTTGCTGTTGAGTGATGTTATCCCATTGATTCTTGAGTTGTTCACGAATGCAAATCCCATGGTCTGTTGGAATTATAAAGTTTAGCAAGACATTCGGTGACTTGAGTAAAAAGCGCTCTTTGGGTATCTAAAGATTTAAAATAAAAGAAATAAAAATAGAAAATGAAACAATAGTTTTTCAAATAAGAATTTCTGATATATTTTAGTAGATATTCTACTGGGTTTTGGCACTGCGACTCTTTAAAAATATTGTAACATAATCAATAACTTAAAATATAATTTTTAGTGGAGACCCCATGTTGAAATACTTTACCAACGGGCATGCTCATTGCTCTAAAATGTAGTTATGTGGATATTACCATTTTCAAAATTGCATTCGTTTTCATAACGTTTTGTATCTAAATAATTAAATCTACAAATTCTCAGTGTAACAGAAAATAACTGAATTACATAATTTTCATAGTAAAATCATTTAATAAAGCAATATATAAAAGGATTAAGAAGTGGTACCATAGCTAGCTTAGGACAATTGGGGTTTTTGTGGCAGTCATTTAGTGGCCAAGACTCTTTCCCTTGGCCGTCGAGTGTACCGGCACCGGAGATAATAAGATTGTTAATGTACCTGAAGTTGATCCATGTGTCATTCTTAATGTTCCTAGGGTTTGCAGGAGCCAATAAAGTTCCATCGATAACAAATTCAATCTGATTTGCGCATGGCCCTACAAACTCTACACCACCGAGATGAAATGTTCCTTTCGGTACGTAGATTTTACTATCACCACCTTTCCTTGTGCATGCGCTTTTCCATATGTTTGTGAACGCCTAATTTTGGATAAGTTAAACGAAAAAAATCGATAAGATGGTTGTTTTTGTGTGTTCTATATTGGGCTATTGGCTATGTACACATACCTTGGCGTTATCAGTTTTTCCGTCAGCTTTGGCACCATAGCGTCGAACGTTAAAAACCTTTGGCCTGTTGGTCGGACGACTTGCAACGGCAGCTATGAACAAGAGAGACAAACACAAAGCCTTAAACGCAGAAGCAAGGCAAGCCATCTTCTTACTTTGTCAGGGTATAAGTATATATAGCTTTTTGTTTAATTAATAAATGTGTTTAAGACACAATGAGAAGTGTTGATCTAATGTATCTGCTTATATAGAGTTAGTATGTTAGCAATGAACTGTTAGAATAAATTTGTTTTTAAAAACAAGAACTTGATTCTCGTAACTAACTAGTAATCATCGGCTAAAATTGGGGAGTTTCATTTGCGTTGCTTTTGGTTGATTTGTTTTTTTCTTTTTTGAAACACTGGTTAGTTATCGTTATGCAGATATACGCATATAGTTATCTGATTTCTCTCTGCTTTATCATTTGAAACAGAATCTTAGTTTTGATGAAAATTCAATTATATATCTTTTATATATTAAAAAGAATCACTAATATATTTTAGTTATGACATGTGTCATCACAAAAATGATTTTCAGAATCCCTATAGAAACATATTGGTCCATTAAATATATGTTATAGTTATTATTGAACTAATCATAAAATTAATTAATAATGTATAATAAATATTTTTTCTTAAATAAATCTATGAGATTACCTAATATGATTAATATATATATATATATATATATATGCTAGTTAATAATTTTAAAAATAACTAGGCTAGTCGGGCGGATATTTATTTTATGTTTTTAGCTTTTTGTTTATATTAAATTATGTATTTTAATATTTAAACATAAATTTAGATTGAAAATTAATCTTTACAGTTATAATAAAAACGAAAAGTAATAAAATATTCTGATATAAATTTCCTAACTAAAATAATATAGGGGTATGTCATAACTTTTCTAATTCCAAAATCTTAGCATTCCTTAAAATAAATAAAATAAATTTATAAATTCATAAAATAGATAAACATATTTGGAAGTATAATTTCTATTAATATAAATTTGTTAAAAAGAAAATCTTGCGCTGTTGTTTTTTATTTCTATAGCTTGACCTATGACTTTAAAAATATTTTTTTCCGTATAAATATTTATTTTCACTTTAAATTTTGTTTGTACTAATGGTATAATATATATACGCGTGTTGGCTTTACAGAGTGCGAGTTTTTGACGTGGCGGCTGACGTGGCGCGCCCAGGAGGGAGGAAACAGTACTTTATATAAATATATATATATATATATATATATATATATGTAAATTGAAATGTATTACATATTTCTGTTGATATAACATTCTAAAACGTAACAATTTTATTTATTACTTTGAATAATTATATTTTGTTATTTTAAGTGTCTATATATCCTAGTTTATCATGTAAACAAATATAATATTTATAACTAATTGCACTTATATTATGAAAGAATTATACTAATAATTTATGAATATATTATTTTATATTTTATTTTAAGTTATATAAATTGATTATGATGTGTGATTTTTTTTTATTATTTATTATTAATAAATATTAAAAATATTAATATGTTAATACAAAACCTATTAGAAAATCTATTAGAAAATATATTTTGGTTAAAATTTTATTAAGGAAATCTATTATTTAAATTAGAAAAATATATTAAATGCTTAAATCTATTATTAAATTAGTAAAAACGCATGTATACTTTATATATAGCTTCAGTAAATAATTCAGTGGCGTTCTAATGTAAATAAATTTTAAAACTAAGGGGTGTTTCTATTTTATACTTCTATTTTAATAATATAGATATTGTATCATCTATAATTTCAGTATATATTGCCGGATTTTATAACTAACTAAAATGTTCGGTTTAAGTAATTTAACATACCGCTATCCAATCCACCGACTCAGCATCAACTATACACTGGACACGCTTATGTTTCTCCACAATAAGCTAAAAGATACAGAGGCATTTGAGTCAATTAGGAGTTCGGTTTTTGGCCGGCTGTATGATTTGCCTGTCGGATTATGTCCAGTATCCTGTAAACTCATCCATGGACTGCTAACACGGCAGTTTGTGACCAAACTCAAGTAGGAGTTGTGGACAACGTTTGCTGGATACTGATAGGATTCTTCCCACGGGTTGCACTTTGGTCGGATGTTGGATATGGACTGAGGATGCAAAAGCACACTTAGAACTGGAGATGGATTGATGGGAGCGTCAGAAGCTTTCGAAGACTCTTGATATACCCTTACTCTTGACAAGTAACCCTTGACTCAAGAGGGTGTTGCACAGAAGTAACCCTTAACCTAGTAATGGTTTGCTGAAATGGCTAACCACCAGATCAACAGCTAGTTCAAAACTTCAAGACAATGAACAGGAAAATAAACTCGTTTTAGAGTATTTAAAGAAGAACAAAATCTCTGCCTCTCCAGTTAGGCTTATCAAGTGACCTGTTTAAGCAAGGCCTTTCCTGCAAAGTAGCAAACTCATCAAAAATATTCAACAAGTTTTTAGAAGAAGATTTATAAACGAATTGTTTCTGGAATTTTTCCTTGCTACTTTTCCTTTGAAGACCAAACATCATAACCTGAAAAACACTTAGCAAACAGATTAGGCAATAAAACACTCACTCTTTTTGTGTTTGATTCTCCACGCACTCAATCATTAGCGAGTATGATTGGCAGATTGGTCCCAGCTTTGAAGAAGATCAGGGACGTCAGAAGAACCCTGCGAAGCGTGGGAGACATTGCCGGTAGATAGGGATGTCAAAATGAGCTAGCTCGCTCAGCTCAGCTCAGCTCATAGTAAGCTCGGCTCTTTCATGAGTTAGTTCAGATCAGCTCATTTATTATATGAGCTTCAATATGTAAACTCGTATTCGGATCATCTAGATCATGAGTTAAATGAGCTAACTCGTGATCTAACACAAAATAATTATAACTATATTAAATTAAACATCGATAAAATTACTTCTATAGTATTATTCAAAATTTAATAAAACTATTAATCATAAATAACTTACCGTGAGTTCTGAGTTACGATAAGCAAAGTGAGAGGAGACGTATGTCAAATTTGAGATCAATGAAATTTGTGAGAGAGATGATATGGTTAACGTGGGTTTATATAAAAGATTTTGATAATTTCTAAACAGGATAGTCTCTTTTTTCTTTCTTCGGAAAAAGTATAGATAACTTTTAAAAGTTTTACTCCTATATTACTTATGTATATTTTACATTTTAGTTTTAAAGATAAATATGATAAATATAAAAATTATCTTTTTCCATAAGAAATGAACGAGCTCATGAGTCAGCTCATGTTCATTAACGATCGTTCATATAACTCGTGATCTTTTTTAAGCTCGATCATTAAACTCATTTATTAAATGAGCCTAAAATATAGTGATCATACTCATGAAAAAATGAGCTGAACTGAGCTAACTCATGAGTTGTAACTCATTTTGACACCCCTACCGGTAGAAAGGGGATCTGAGTAATTCTCTCTCAGTTTTCTTTCGTTGCTTATCTTAATCAGTGTGCTCAAAATGTTTTTGATTTTGTCTGAGAATTTATACTTTTGGCTTGGTTTGTTTTGGATTGATTGTATAACTTTCTCATTCATTTTTTCCTTCGATTCTAGCTATTAATCGTTTGGAGAAACCTAATCAGACCAAAAACACCAGCCGTCCGCTTACCACCGAAATTCCGAGGCAGAGAGAAGTTGTTCTCGACGAAGGAGTATATGTATTGGAGGTTGAGAGATACTGTTAAATATGATATAATTCTTTCTTCCCTTCTTGTTATTTTGAAGGGAGATTGTTGGATTCATATCTCCGAGTTGTTGCATGTATTTATCGGGTGGATTTGTTGTTGGTCATAGTGCTAGAGTTTGTTTTCTTTTAGGTCGAACCTTAACAACCCTAAACCTGAAATCGCGAACTTGATAAATATCTTTCTGGACTAATACTTTTTCTTTTAAATATGTTGTAATGGGTGTTCTAGCCATTCTATGTCCAGGGTTTCGTACAACCATCACCGTTAAATAGTGGAGTGAAGGGAGTGATCTATAATGATAAGTATCCTTGTAGTACATTAGTCACTCTTTACGGTTGGATGAGCATTCATCGTTACAATTTCCTCCAGGTAAGATAAATTATAAACTAGTCTAAATCCTCTTGTTGGTGGTTTCTTTATCAACATGCATGCATTCTGCTATTATAATTATACCCCCACATTACATTTCAATTGCTTTCATTACGTGTACGTCACTGTAGGGGACAAACTATCAGTTCAGTCACGTAGAGAGATACACTCACTCACTAAATTTTGGTAGTGCTACCACCTACTACATAACTTCGGTTGCAAAGGATCCAACTGACGATTTGCTTAAGCATTTTCATATTAGAATTAATCAACAAATTCTTAACAGATTACTTGCGACGTGCACCGTTGTTGTATTTCGAGGTAACAAAGGTTACTTGTGGTTCATTAATTCTTCTCTGGTATACTAAATCATCTCACCCTTTTACTGATTCAATCTTAATCTTGTATATAGGGGAACCCAATAGAGAACCAAAGAATATAATCTTGATCAGAGATATGGACTGGTTTTCTCAGTGGCCAATGGAGAATCCTTTCAAAGATACAAAGCGGTTTCATTTGGTAAGATTAATATACACGCTTCGAGAGTTTTGCTTTCATTCATAATTAATTTGTAGTAGTGATACTACTATATATCTGTAAAATTATCTCACATCGAAAGTTAATTGGATCGTGGACTAATATATCAAAGTTGATTGGATCGTTGACTAATATATAAGTGTGTGGCAATCATCTACTCATAAGGAGCCCATTATTAATATAGTATTAGAGCCAGATTTCAACTTCTCAGATTATGGCTCATCCGTGGATTGTCTAGTCCCACAAAAATACTCTCAACTCCACGCTTCAGATGTCTAATCTTAAGTGTGAAAGAGGATGTCAAATATCTCATATCAAAAATTGATTGGATTGTTACTAATATATTCGTGTGTGGCAATCCTCCACTCATGAAGTTAGTTTTTTGGGTGTGAGTTAGATCTGTTGCTAATATATGAGTATTCAGTTGACGTTTCCAGTCAAATTGCAAAAAGGTGTTTGGATGGAGGACGAGAAGATTATGTAGATAATACAGTGGATTTGAAACTAAGCAACATGAATAATTTCCTTGTGATGTTTTGGGTGAGAGAGAGACTGAATGGTGTGATTATCTTGTGGAGAGAGTGGAAGGAACCCCGAACAGGATCACAGCTTTTATAGGGAGGATCAGAAACCAAGAACAACACGATGCATGCTGGTCTTACGCAGACGCTGATTTGGTAGCTGGAACTAAGTTACTACACGGTTTAGATGAAGAATTCAGAGCTTTGTGCACTCGCTATCTGATCCAGAACGTCGACAGAAAAGAGTATATCAACATGAAACGTGGTCAAATCCGACCGACGTGAGCATGCATGCTTTGGGTGTTCACTTCAGTTGCTGTGAGAAAGAACCAGGGCATGAGTTATTAGCTTTTTTAAATTTTTGCTAATGATTTCCTAATTTTTTATATTTTTTGCTAAATAATTATTTCTCTCTCTAAATAGTAATAAATGAACCAAAAATCAATCCTATAATTGTTTCCAATCATAGCATTACCTTATTCACTTTATTATCTAAACTATTAAAACTGAAGTACATATAAATCTTCATCCTAAGTTTTCTTCAATAATTACAAAAAAATGCCACTGGAATAAGCCGTTATTAATATCATTACCAAAACCGAATTCATTTAAGCTATTAACCACTTTTCATCTCTTCCCTTAACCAATTCTAACGCTTTTATATATTTGGAAACAAACCACAAAATATAATGGCATCTTCCAACGCTTTTTTTTTTTTAATTTCTTCTCTACCTTTACCCAAAGAACATAAGTGCTTTATCTTTGAAGGACAAAAGGTTTATTTACTCCTTTCTAGATTATAAATTAAAGAACAAAATATTCTTATTAACCTTCTCAGCCATTAAGCTCTGGCTCTGCAACCCCAAGTTTTATATAAAACAATCCATTTAATAACACCCCAGTGGAAGAGAAGAAAACAATATGTACGATGTAACAGAGAGAGCTCAATGACCATCAAAGTACAGCAACAAAAACATTGCTTGATCAAAAACTCCATAACAAAATCCCCTAAATTCAAGATTTAACACATTGAATACTGATTATTAATCCTGTTTTGAATACAGTTTTCAGAGTTCAAAAGATGTTTATACACAGTTTAATTGCTTCTGTTTAATACACAGTTTTTTTTTTTTTTTCCCGTCTGACTTTCATTTTCATTGATAACCAAAGATACAAGATAGGAACACTACAGCAGACTGAACATAAAACCATCCTCAGAAACTTAACCCCAACAGGAACAAGGGGAGCTAGAGCCCAAACACACGGGCAACAAACCAACATTGAAATATAAAACAAATCCTAATACTCCTTCAAAGAATCCATAGCCAAACACTCAAAAGAAACAAGAGAAGACTTAGAAAAGACTATGACTAGCCGGAGATCATGCAATGAACTAAGCACAAGAGCACGCAACGTAGAGTACTTCTTTGTGAAGAGCAGAGACCTCATCTGAGCCACATGCTCACGATGACAACACCAGAACCACAACGATCTCATCTGAACCACAAGTTACAACAAGTTCACGATGACAACCATCCAAACACTACGCCTATACCAAGGCAGAAACCAGGAAAACCAGCAACTGAAATAGTCTCCAACTCATCTGCACCTTCATCTGGAAGCCTTTGCACCTCAGCCTCATTCTATTGCTTCACAAAGGAAGCCACCGAGGGCAAACAGAGAGCAAAAACAGACCAGGAATATCACTTATTAAAGGGAGAAGAAGACCAATTCGAAGCTGGGAGATGAGAAGGTAACCTTGAACCTTCTTCATCACAGAGACCAGACTCTTAACCAGCTCAACACACATCTCCACGTCACTGCTACACCGATGCTAAATCAAAGACCAACTAAGCCACACTCTCAAAACTCAGAGACAAGAACCGGATTCAATCTTACCAAGCTGTCACAAACCCACTCGGAACAGGCTGAATACACAACCACTGAAAAACATGAGAGCCACCAAAGCTTGAAACTTTACCTAGATTGGAGCCTCGGACAGAGGCCGTTAAAGGCGCAGTCAAAAAGATCACCGACATACATCCTCTCACACTTCCAGATCTCTCCAAAGTTCAACAGATAACTCTGTTTAATACACAGTTTAATTGCCTTTATTTTCAGAATATTTCAAGAATTAGCAGACAGTGTATGGTTTCTTAAACCAGAATTACGAGAAAATAATTTTGGTTTTTTTTTCTTCTACTCTGTATGATTATTAAACCGGTTTCATTATACCACCATTTTAATATGTACTTGAGTTTGAAACAATAAATCTAGATATATACGTAAAATAGTTAACGAAATCTACTTAACAAACCAGTTGCGGAATACTTCCATATCTAACTTATATTTCCATATTTTTCAGTTATTAACAAACAAAAAAAAATATTCTCAGCTATATTCCTACAATCTAGATTTTTTGCGTGATTGACTCCACAAAATCTAACTATTAAGCACATAAATCATAATATTCTATATTGATACGTACGAGTCAATACCCTATATATATACCTTTTCCACTCACATCCTTCACATATAAAACACGCAGAACAATATGGCACCAATCAAAATTTTAGCCAGCATTGTAGCGTGTGGGTCATTTGACCCATATGAATTTCTGTGAATTTTTTTTTACATGTAGCTTATACTAAAAAATCTGAAATTTTAGTTTATTAACACTGGTAAAATGCATAAATTATCAGTTTGAGACTTTGAGTTAATATTATTCTGTTACAGAAATTCAGAATAATTCAAAATTTGAGTTTAAAATGGTTTAAATCAGATGTTTTATTGTGAATCTACAAGATTAAGACAAAAATAAACAAGAAAAATGAGAAAAAAATCGATGAACTGTATAAGTCTGGTGGCCACTCGATGTACAGAAAACCCTTGGAGAAGATGAAAGAAATTACAGAAATGCCACTCACTTAAAAAATACTATATAATTATATGTACTGAGAATAAGAAAATAACTTAAACAAATGAATATATTTTGTATATTAAATAAAAACTGTAAAAAATATTTCAGATTAGCCGCTCGCATTACGCCTAATATAATTTTGAACATAGAATTCATAACAAAAATGTTTTCAACATATATAAGAAAAATACAATACAAATTCAAATTTCATATACCAACTTAAATTATAACTTTTATATTTCACATTGAATTTTAAAAATATAATATATGTAATTGCTTATATGATAGTAAAATACTATTAATTATATGTTTGTTGTGTTTTAAAGAAAAAAATAGATTGTGAATTAGGGGTGAGTGTTCAGGTACCCATTTTGGTTCGGTTTGGGTCTATTTCGATTTCGGATTTCTGGAGTCAAAGAATTCAGTCACATTCCAATATTTTTAAATTTTTGTTTGGATTCGATTTAGATATTTTCGGGTTTGTTCGGGTATGGAAAATCCATTTAAATTATTTTTAAAATTCATTATATACTCTAGATTTCTCAAAAATATATATATATATTACATATCAATTTAGAATAACATATATCAAAATACCTGAAGTTAACATATAAATTGGTTTGATTTAAATATATGGATAGAGAATCAATAATTATTTTAATTATTTTGGTATTTTAAATATACTTTGACTATTTTAGATATTTACATTTGACTATTTATATAACTTTCAATTATTTAAACCAACTTAAAAGTACCTTATATATTCAGAATGTTTTTATATACATTAAATCTACAAAAAATAATATATATAAGTATATAAATTTATTTCGAATACATTTGGATATCGGAAATACTTTGGTTCGATGGATTTGGTTTCAGTTTTCTAAATACCAAAATTTTAAAACTTAATCAATTTTGGTTCGGGTTTGATACTTCTTTTTGGATCGGGCACGTTTCGATTTTTAAGATTCTGATTTTGCCCAACTCTAAGATTAACATGAAAAACAACATATTTTATAAAAATATATACCCGCACAGACGTGCGGGTCAAAATCTAGTTTGATTTAAATGCAAAACTTTTTAAATCAAAATTCTCACATATTCCATTAATATAGTTCGTTCAATCTTTAAAGCCTAATTATTTATAAAACATATAAGAACATTGTAAAAGATTAATAATTGTTATAAATACAATTGTATTTTCTTTTTGAAATTGGACAAAATATTTGTTGGACTCATTGGACATATACACACTGTATTTTTTTTTTTGGCATCTATACACACTGTATTTTAAATACAATATAAATAATTTGAAATTGTTGTTTGGTAATATAGATTAGATTAGTTTGTTTTAAGAAAATTTAATTAAATAAATGAAAATTCAAATACCAACAACCAAACAAACTAAGAGAATTAATTCTAAACTTCACATATGAATAACATATAAGCAAAATCCACTTAAATGACTTCTCAACTAATACATAGGAGGATTTTTAATTGTACATTATAATTAACCTTTTTATTGATTAATATTATTTTCAAACCACTTACCATATAATTTTATTATAATCAAAGCTATATGAATTTATACCAAAAAGCTATATGAATTATATTAATAGAGTATTAACTCTAGTCTCATATTAGTACAATGTTCCATTTTTAAAAAATTTACATTATAATAAACTCGTAAATATATGTAAAGATTGATAAAAATGTTATTTTATCGTCATTTCTAAAGATATTGTAATATTTTTCAAATTTAGATAATTTAACAAAAAATTAAACTTTTAGCTTCATATTATGGATTAAATAATCTAAAAATATTTTTCATTTGTTTATGGTATTATAAATTAATCATTGTTAGAAAATGATGATTTTGTTATTTTTAAATAAACTATATAATTTTAAAAGTAAGCTTCAACAAATATATAAATAATTAACTTATGAAAGTATACTATTATAACATTATTATACGATATTTATTTAATTTAAACATGTATCTTATTATACTATCTATAAATCCAAATGATCATCTGTTGTTTAATTTAATTATTGTAAGTCCAATAAAAATATTAAGGGAAAATCGCATAAAAAACTCTCAAAGTGTCACTTACTAGCACTTTAAACCTTGAAAATTTTTCACTAACACTTTTAACCTTCAAAGTGACATTTGTATCATAAAAAACCTCCAAATCAAAAAATTGACCGGTTCAGCAGGTAATTTTTCAAAAATAATTATTTAATTAATAAAATAAACAAAATAACTAAATAAAAATCAAAAAATAAATAAAAATCGAAAATTCTAATAAAATTTACAAAGATGAAAACAAAAAAATCAAAAAAATAAATTAAATTTTAGAAAATTAAATAAATATATTAAAAATTAAATTATTTTCTAAAATATTAATAAAAATAACTAAAAAATTAATAATAAATAAGATTAAATTTAAATAGAGAAGAACTAAATAAAAAGTTCACATTTTTTAAAAAAAAATGGAAAATATAAAATTCAAAATTCACTAGTGACGATGATGGTTTCTCACATAACCAGTAATAATGACGATAATTGCCATATCTCCAACGATAGTTTCAAACATCATCTTGAAAATGACAAAAAAAAAATCTTTTTCAAACTTTTGAGTTTTCATTTTTTGAAATATATGAATTTTTTATTTTTCTGTTTTTTTAATTTGATTTCATTTAGTTTTGAATTTTAATTTTCTAAATTTTAATTAATTTTCTGATTTTTTCTAATTTTCGGATTTTTATTAATTAATATATAATTACATAAGAATCAAAAAGTTAGAAAAAAATCCGAAATTAATTATTATTTAGAAAATTAAAATTCAAAAATAAAGATCAAATTAAAAAACAGAAAATAAAAAATTCATATATTTCAAAAAATGAAAATTCAAAAGTTTGAAAAAGATTTTTTTTTGTCATTTTTAAGATGATGTTAGAAACTATCATTGGAGATATGGCAATTATCGTCATTGTTAATGATTATGTGAGAAACCATCATCGTCACTTGTGAATTTTGAATTTTGAATTTATATTTTCCATTTTTAAAAAAAATTATGAACTTTTTATTTAGTTCTTCTCTATTTAAATTTAATCTTATTTATTATTAATTTTTTAGTTATTTTTATTAATATTTTAGAAAATAATTTAATCTTATATTTATTTAATTTTCTAAAATTTTAATTTATTTTTTTGATTTATTTTTTGATTTTTGTAAATTTTATTAAAATTTTCGATTTTTATTTATTTTTTGGATTTTTATTTATTTATTTTATTAATGAAATAATTATTTTTGAAAAATTACTTGCTGAACCGGTCAATTTTTTGATTTGGAGGTTTTTTATGATACAAATGTCACTTTGAATGTTAAAAGTGTTAGTGAAAAAACTTCAAAGTTTAAAGTGCTAGTAAGTAACACTTTGAGCATTTTTTATGCGATTTTCCCAAAATATTAATGATTGAATAATTTAATGTAATCAATTTTAATAGATAGTCCATTTTAAAATATCATACATCAAAATAGTCATAGTTTTTTTTTTAATATAATAGTCATAATTTTTCTTTTAATATAATAGATGAAACAATTACTTCAACAAGCTCGAAATGCAGCTCTCATAGCCATTCACTAATTTTGTCACTTTTACTAATCAAGTAAATAAAACTCTTAAACGCAATAAACAGTGAGAGAGAAAGAGAGATCATGCTCTACATAGTTTCGAAACGTGTATAACAGATCCCATTTAAAGCACTCAAATCCTGGAACTTTTCAACTCTTCATATACATGCTTTTGACCATTTACGTTCCACTAAAACCCACAAGGTAGTCCAACATCATTATCAACCGCACCTAGTTTACCCTTGTAGTCCACAAGGCATGCATTGCATTCAAGTCGCTCAGACTTTTCGACTTGAGTGACGTTTTATACAGCTCTCTTAGTTTCCCAGAGGTCTGAGACTTGTTTGCTCCTTCCGCAGGTATGGATAAGGTCAGCATTCTCTTGAGAACCATCTGCGATTGGGCCCAGAATTTGAAGTAAAGCTCCGGGTCCTCGGTTCTTAATGATTCCGCATGAGTTTCAGAAACGTGGCGGCCCTCAAGCAGGCAAGAGAAAGCCGTCTCAAGCATCTGAATCAATAACAAAAAGAAGTTGCATAATTATAAGATATAAAACAAGTCATTCTTCATACAAAGTAAATAGGTAATAATAGAGCACTTACAGTGTTTGATTGCCAGAAGTTTGAAAGGCTAAAGGAAAGAGCCGACCTCTCTATCAGAATCGTCAAGAACATTGAGGGATGATTCTCAGGGCCATAAAAGTCCATTGATCTCTGCCAGTTTCTATCTGCCAACAACGCATACTGCTTGGCTCTCTGGATGACATTAGTGGCGCGCTGCTCAGTTTCCAAGATCCTTAAGCAACGATCTTTGTGATACCTCGCTAACTGAAGGTAAGCGTAAGCAGCTTCCTGTCTGCGTATTTCCCCAAGAGATTCGTATAAAGCCAATGCCTCTCTTATAGCATCACTGGCTGATACTTCATGTTTTAGAACGGTTGTGTCTTCTTTTGCTAAAATCATTCCAAATCTTAGATGTGTATGAGCAAGCTGCGTGTAGACCTCAACTTTCAGATTCTCTGGAACCGAATCAGCGGCGACGCTGTGTTCTGTCTTTGCTGCCATGTAATAACCGAGTGACTTGCTGTATTCTATTTTTGCACTCTCCAAAGCTTGCTCGTAAGCATTTTTGAAAGCAGGATGCAGTTTAAGAGCTTCCATCTTTGAGACTATTTCTTCAGCTAGTGCTCGTCGCCCATGACCCAGGTTGCAGTTGATAAGTATAACATTCGTGTGGTCGTGAACTTCCTTGAACGCCACGATAGCATCAGCAAAAGCGTCTTCAGCTTTGTTGAGCGCTTTGCTCTCGAGACGGTTCCGACCAAGTTCATTACAGACCCAACCTTTCTTTCTGTTGAGAGACTGAAACTCGTTACAGCCACTTGGAAGCTCCTGTAAAGCTTTTCTAGTTTCCTCATAACAGTTCAACGCAGCCAAGAGATTGCTCTCTGCATCATCATCAGACTTCGAACCCTTGAGATACTTGAATATTCCTCCCTTTTTCACTCCCTTAGAGCTGGATTCATTCTGCTGATCCAGAAAGACAGCTTCTTTTGTTCCTGCTGACGTCTCTATTTCTTTAGAAGAGCTGGATTCATTCTGATCCAAAGTGACATTAACATGTTCATCTTCAACATTTCGTGAGAGCCTGCTAGTGACATTCTTGGACTTGAGTTTCCTATTGTGCTTTCTGTTATGAGACACAGTACGGACACTGCTTCCACTGCTGCTGCTACTTGCGCTTCTTCCACTGCTTGCTCTGTCACCCTTACAACTGCAGTTTACTAATGAGCACGTGGAGCAATTTTGACTGTACTCAGATAACTTCTTCTTAAGCCTCTCTACTTCTTTTACTATTTCTGACGGCATTCTTAACTGACTGTTAGATGTCACTTTTGGTCTTTTTGCCAGCTCTTGGCCTTTAACAATGTGGAACTGAACATATATATCACCGACCAGCATCCACACTTTAGCCCAAAAGAGTCCTGCTGATGAAAGTTCCGCTTCAAAATCTGTTGCCTCTTGGGACTTCGACTGCAGTGAAACAGACTTGTTCATTGAGGAAACAAACAGTGTCTCTTCAAACTTATGCGGCATTGATCCATAAACAGAACAGGCTAATTCCACAGTATTCAAAGACTGGTGCAACTGTCCGTCCTCTTTGTAAGCCTCCCCTAGAGAAAGGTATGATTCACCAAGTAGTAGAACAAGGTTCCACAGTTTCCTATCTAGTTTAGATGTTGGAAGCCACTTACGGATATCACAGACTTCAATACAATCAGGATCACCACATGAGCATTTGGAAAAATCAACAGGAGGTAATGCCTCATTAAATGGACCGTCCTGTTCAGCCTGTTCTGAAGACTGTAGTTGTCGTGTCCACCTGAGAGACTTTATAGCTTGAGAAACGTGGTGAACTGCTGCTAGCTTCGATGAAATCAGATACGTTGTAGTCTCAATCAGAGGTGCAGGAGCTTGGCTCACATGACCAAGAACGAGATTGGCATCTGAATTAGCAGAGGTTTCGGCATCATGTGAATCTGGACTGTCTGAACTTAATAGTTTCTTGCAGGGTGGCACATCTTTCTCAAACTCTTCAGTGAACTTGTCCTCCGAGAAAATCACCTCCTCACTTTCACTGACAACAGTAACAGGATCAAGTGATTCCTCTTCTAGATCTGTAATTTCGACTTCACGTTGCACATTATTAGACTCGAAAGTCAAATCAACTTCCTCGTCATTATTCAGAATGAGCCTTGCAAACTGCTCATGTGCATATGCTCGAACAACCTATCAAGAATGGTATCACTAATGAGTTCCCATCAAAGATTTAGCAGAAAAAAAAGGCTCAAAGCTACTTAAAAGATCGTCTTAAGAAACATATACCATATGATCAGGCTCGTCTAAGAAATTCAGACATTTTCTAAGGAACCTCGCACACTTGGTCCGATCATTTGGCACCTGGACAAGATGCAAAGTGTTAGAAAAGCATTGTTATTATCTTTCACGCATATTAGTACACTGTCTCCTTACCACAGACAAAGAAAGTCTATGACCAACACGATAGAGTAGATTTCCTAAGGAAAACAACGAGTCACTTCTCCCACTGTGAATCATAGACGGCAATGTGCTTGCACTGTCGTTTTCATCTCCTGGAGATTGGCTGTTTGAAATAATAGAGAGATCAAAGAGCTGAATCACATCTTCACCCGCACTTTTGTAAAGCTAAAAGAAAAACGACAAAGCCAAATCAATTGTAAGTAATGACATCAACAAGTAATAGTTCGAACTGAAGATATAATAAAATTATAATGTTACCCAATAAACTCCAGGATCATCTTTGCAATTTGACTGAAGAAACCTTAGAACAGCATGGCCATTCTTCTGAACAAAATGAGGATGAAAGGCAGGTGTACCATCCTCAGCGATTCCTTTTAGTAGAAAGATGTCATCTGTTTTTAAGAGTTCATACCCTTGGACAACACCTTTCTCATGGTAGCAAATTGCTAGCTCGGGCACACTTGCCATTACATTATCAAGCCAAGCTTCAAGCCAAGTTAAAGGTGTAACCTGTGAGAAAAATTAGAAGTGAACAGTTAACATAGATCTACTAAAAATCAAAACGAGTCCAGAGCACTAACCTTTTCGCTAAGGTCCCACAAATGCAAGCTAACAGACAAATACTTGTCGTTGCTGAAGAGAAGCAGATCACTTCCCAAAAGCATGCGGAAGTTGTGGAATTGCCAAAACAGAACTCTCAAGAACTCATTTCTCCCACATCTTCTGTGTTTCTCAGAGTCTCCTGACGGCTTGATCTTCCGATTCTTGTCACTGACTAGAGTATTTTTCCTAATCGGCTCACGTTCTTTGTTCTTCTTTTTCCTCTTGTCATTTTCACAAATAAGACCATCATGCTCCAGTTGTTTACTACTTCCGGCGTTGTCAAGTCTGTCGTCAGGAGCAGTCTCTTCCGCGGGGAGAGCAGAAGAAGAAGAACTTGACTGTCCCTCTGCATGTACGGGATGTGTTGGAGGGCAATCACAGGCCTCCATCCTCACAGAATGCATAGCAAAGTTGAGAAACAAAGACTCATCCACGTTTTTTGTACATTGGGGTTGATTCTTGTGCCTCCTAATCAGTTTATCTCCTTCTTCAACATCAGGTCCAGGGTTCAAAACGAGAGTCTGTCCAACACGTTGAACAGCAATGGAGACTCGAGCCTTGGAGTAAGGTATCTTAAAAATCTGCTTAAGAATGTCAACCGGGGCAATGACGTCTATCTCATCTCCATATTCGGCTAAACCCGATACAGCAAGTGCTTCACATTTCTTGTTTATAACATTACCCTCTTTAGATATATCTGTCATAACCAAAAAAAAAACATACCACGTTACATGGACTTCACAAGTAGAGCTAGTACACAAAATAACATTACCTAGCAACATAGTCGTAACAAAAAATATATACTATTAATAGAAGCCTTAGACATAAAAAAAATAAAAAAGGTACCTCCGGTGATTCTAGACTTGACAACGGCGAGGGGTAATACTTGCTCGGGAAAATCAGTTAGGAGAGGAGGTCGATTGAGATCTGTCTTGAGCGGAATCTTCTGGTACCTTGGAGCACTAACTCTGCAACACCAAACAAACAGTTTTTTTTTTAAATTAAAAAAAAAAACAAAAAAAAAGCTTAGAAAAGATGCAAAACGGTACGTTTCGAGGGAAGGTAAGAGAGCGGAAGTGAAAGTTGGGAAGGAGTTATCGGGGAGAACGGGAAGGGAGCCACAGAGGAAACCGATCGGTTTCGAGGCGGCGATCTCCATAGTTCCGACGCATTGCAAATCTCTGGAGCTTTCGATTGTGTTCGGGAGACAATGCGACTTTGGAGCAGCAGTTGATTGATCCATAATTGAGTTTGTTTCGTCGTGAAATCAAAGTAAACCCTAGAGTTCTGAGAGTTAACGAGGTTTGGGGAAGACGGTGAGAATTAGAGATATGATTAATCTCCGGTGGTGTTTCCAGAACTTTCTCTAGCACTTGCAAGAAGCCCAACACTGTTGGAGTGTTGGGCTTTTGATTGAAAGCCCATTCTTCTATTTTGGAGTTATTTCTTTTAAAGTGTTTTAGCTCAGCAGGAGGTACCTAGTAAAAATTTGTTAAGGAGAAATAGTCAAAAAAGGTGGCGTAGAGATTACATGATTATCCTCAGGGAGTTATGGATAGTTTATTAGATAAGACTAGGCATTCGGTTCGATTTTATGATTCGTTTAGATATTTAGAAATTTTGGTTCTATTTCGGTTAAGTTCTTTCAATTTTTGGTTCGGTTTAGATAACAAAGTTGGGAATCGACTTATATCTAAAGTAATTTTGAATCCTATTTTTTTTCCTATTTGATTCCGATTCGATTTCAGTTTATATCCAATATAATTTTAGATCTCATTATTAAGAAACAAGCATTCTTCTAGGTCACAATGAATCTATGAGTTTTTAGGTAGAATTGCAATATTTTTTGTAGAGATATTTTTTATGTTAATTTTCTTACTTCAATATATTTTTTAGACCACTTATTGTTAGATTGATAAAATGAACGTTTGATGCAAAGGAAAAAAAAAAGAAATCAAGAAATGACCATGTTGCCTATTGTTATAGCGTACTAAGCAATAACGAAATGAAACATTTGCCTATAACTCTATAAATTACTCCATCTGTTTCATAATACTTGATGTTTTGCCTTAGTGCACAAAGATGACTTTTTCTTGGGTTCACTCCCTATAGTGAACCTAAAGGTTCACCAACCAATAGAAAATTGTCATTTTAAATCTAGTATCTTTTAATTAAGAAAACAAAATAACTTGGCAAATTATATTATGCTTTTAAATAAATAAAAAGATTAAATAAATAAAAATAACAATAGTTCTCAAAAAAAAGATTATTTAAAAAATTATTTATTTATAACATTTAGAATTTAGTGTTTAAGATTTATAGTTTAGAATTTATCTAAATGTTTAGTGTTTTTCCAAAGGTTAGGGTTTACCCAAGGGTTTAGGGTTTACCTAAGAGTTTAGGGTTTAGGATTAGAGTTTAGGGTTTAGTGTTTTGTTGACAACATGTTTAGTGTTTTTCCAAGGGTTTAGGGTTTACCCAAGGGTTTAGGGTTTAAGATTAGAGTTTAGGGTTTAGTATTAGAGTTTAGGGTTTAGTATTTTGTTGACAACATTAATTTTTTTCAGATTAAGAAAACTAGATTTTTCTAAAAAAGTTATTTTTAAAAAATTATTTTAAAATCAATTAACCAATAATAAAAAGACAGTGAAATCTAATTGGTTGAACATTTTCCAATAAACTTAAAGTTAATCTTAAAATCTCAAAACTTCATCTAATTTAAAACGAAATTATCCTTCTAAAACATCAACTATATTGAAACGGAGGGAGTATTAAACTACAATAAAAACTCTATAAATTAATAAAGACAAATATTAAATTAATAAAATATCTAGTTCTGAATTAGTTAGGTTCAAAATACAATACAAAACTGATAATAGTTTTTAAAAAAAATCGAATATAAATATATGATCCCATTGATATCATAAAGTAATAATTTATACACATACAGATTATATAAATACACAAAATATTACAATGTTTGTTTTTGAGATTAATTACATATATTTGTTACTTCAATTTTTTTTGGTTAAAATATTTAATTTATTACTTCAATATATTTTGATATTATTTGATAAAATTATACCCAATACCATATTTAAATTATATGAAACATATTTTATATACACTAAACAATATAATAAATTAAAATGAATTTTAAATTTATAAAATTTGATTAGTAGATATATAATAAATTTAACTATTTTGTTTTACAAAAATATATATTTAAAATTCAAAAAAATCTAAAAAGGAATACTTACGCAAATTAATATAACTACTCTGTAAAATTCTGTTTACTCTTGCTTACACTTGTGTTTGTTCTTTGTGGCTGAACAGAATGAAAGAAGTAGCTGCTGGTGAAGTTCCCGTTACATTTGTTGTGAAATACCAAGGATTCAGAGTTATCAGAAGATGAAGTGAAACAATTCGTGTCTAAACAGGTAAAAATGAGTTTTTGCTTTGATTATTTTTTTTTGCATAACTTTTGCTTTGATTATTGCATACATATAATCATTTGGTTAATGCAATATTTTTTTTATACCTATTTGAATCACACAAGAAAATCAACAAAGTTTTCTTGGTTGATTCTATTCCTAAAGCTCCATCAGGTAAGATATTGAGGAAATATCTGAGGGCAAAACTAGCAAATGGGTGAGTGAACTAAAGAAAGAAAGGCAAAAGATGATACTAATGTGTATAACATACAACTGTTTTGACTCCAACCAAGAATTCATACGAATCAAGCATTGTTCTGTTTGTTTGTTGTTGTCATCTTGATTCATGTAATGAGCCTTTGTAATAAGGTGGTTTGTTTTTTGGGTTTCGTGTAACTTGTGCTGGTGAAAACAGTAGACATTTTCCATAAAATAAAACACTTGGATTATGCAATAACTTAAAAGTCTATTAAATTGTTATTTGGTATCAAGTACAGACTCTCACAAGTTTGTCTTCTAAGAGACTGAGCCACACTAACAAAATTAGAAACCAGGACTTCACTCAATGTCCTGTTATCATTATTCTCATAGTCCTTTGCAAGAAAAAAGAATATTACTCTAGTTCAGGTTGGACAGTGTAGATAGAGGACTACAAAAACAGACATACATATGGTCAATAGATGCGAATTTAATTTCTTATAACAGTTAATAATTCTCCTACTGAAGTATTGAAAGTAACCCAACACTTTTTTTTAATATTCATTAAGTTTATACACAATGAAAAGTTAAAGCATGACTTTGAGAACATAAACTTAAGAACACATACATTATACATAATACACCAACACATACAATATACATAAAATCGAAAGAAATTAAAAGCTTGAGTTGTGAGCTTAGAGACTGCAAATTACATTAATAAACCAACACATACAATGTCCACGGCTTTAGCCGTAGGACTAGGGGGCTGGAGTGCGACCACCACCATGTCCACTGCCTGATGGTCCTGTAAATATTTCTCCATTTGGCCTATAAATACTCATCAACCTTCTCCCTACAATTCATATATATTAATTGTATAAATAATTCAGCTTCAAATGACGATAAAAGGCAGCAAAAATTATAGACAAACTATGTTAATGAAACCAGATCAGAAAAATTGAAAAAAAAATTGAGGTAAAATAAAAATATAAGAAGAGATAGATTGTATCATAGATTTGAATCCTTATGACCACCACTTTGTACTTGTATTGTGGTGGTTGTGCATCTCGTGGCCAAAGTAACCTTGCATTCTCATCCCTTCAAATTATTCGTTATAGTTTTTACGTTCACACTATACAAACAACATATTTATGCTTTCTGATTTTAGCTAGACTCCGGTTTCGATCCATCCTACTTGACGGTTCGAGACATATTCAATATCTTATCCATTGACAAATTTCATGAACTCTTTCATCAGTTTAGACTATTCACGTCATGTCAAATGCTAGTTACGCAACTTATACGTGTTATGGCATATTCATGTTATTTGTTTGTTTTAAAAAATGTTAATTGTTTTTTTTCTTGACAAAAAAATGTTATTTGTTTGTGTTGAAAAACTAACCGGTGACTGGAAGTGGTTGCTGGTGAGAAGGTATAGCAGATTCGATAAGGCAAGGAAGGACGCAAAGAAACAGAAGCACAATGAGTACTTGACTTAACTGTGAAGAACCCATGTCTCTATTCTCTCTATATCTTTATCTCTTCCTTCACCGATAGAAGTCTTTATATAGCGATGGATCTAACAAAGACGACTAAAACTAGAGATAGAGATATCCAAAATGAATAAGTATCATTCTTCTTCTCCACTCAATTTAATTATTGCCCCTCTTGTTATCCCAGCGATCCTTTTTTGTCGCCATCTATGACATTTCTTATTTATTTAATTATTTGTTCTCGAAGCCAGCCAAATTGGGTTTGAATTATTAAGACAAGTAGAGACATCTCATGGTGTGATAAACCCAACGAAAAGAAAACACACCTAGAAATGGTAGTAGGATTCGAGATCAAACATATGGTCAAGAGATGCAAATTTGATTTCTTATAACAGTTAACAAGTCTCCAAGTCAAGTACTTGAGGTAAACCAACACTTTTATAATATCCATTTTAGTTTATACAAAATGGAGAAATTAAAAAGTTGACTTTGGAGAACAGAAATTTAAGAACACACACACATTCACATGCATAATATACCAACACATACCATATACTGATCATATACATAATATCGAAAGAAATTAAAAGCTTGACTTCTGAGCTCAGAGCTACACATTACATTAATATATAAGGGACCCAGGCCATAAATATATAAACAATGTACACCACTAGATGTCCACGGGTTTAGATGTAGAGCTAAGGGGCTGGAGTGCTACCACCACCGCCAGGTCCACTTCTTGATGGTCCTGTAAATATCCCTCTATCCATCAACCTTCTCCCTACAATTCATATATATTTAACTATATAAATGAAAGGTATGTGAGCTGACAAAAAAAATGAAAGGTTTGTGAATAATTCAGTTTTAAACGACGATAAAAGGCAGTAAATTACTATAGACGAACTATGTTAACGATAAAAGGCAATAAATTACTATAGACGAACTATGTTAACGAACCGGATTTTTATAAAAAAAAATTGAAAAAAAAAATCCGAGGGAGAAAATATAAGAAGATATATATTATATTATAGATTTGTGCCACATTATCTTATCACCACCACTTTGTACTTATGTTGCGGTGGTGGTGGTGGTACTTCTAGTGGCCTAGGTAGACGGCCACAGTACTTTATTTATACACATAATACAAAAAAGAAGTTTTATTCTTTCTTATTTCAGCTAAACTACCATTTCGATCCACCCCACTTAACGTTTTGAGACCTATTCAACATCTCATCCATAGACAAAATTCATGAACTGAAATGGCAGGTACGCAACTTATATGTGTTATAGTTTTTTTTTTTGACTAAATTAGTATGTGTTATAGTTTATCAATGTTATTTATTTGTATTGAAACACTTACCGATGACTGAAAGTGGTTGTTGATGAGAAGGTATAGCAGATTCGGCAAAGCAAAATATGACGCAAAGAAGCAGAAGCACAATGAAAGCTTGACTTAGCTGTGCCTGTGAAGAACTCATCTCTCATCTCTTTTTTTTTCTCTCTCTTTTTGTCTCTTCCTTCACCAATAAAAGTCTTTATATATAACGATGGATCGGAGAGATGAAAAGTATAAGAAATCATATATATAATGAGACATTTTTTTCTGTTCTTAAGGTGTCCACGTCAGATTTTAATAAATGTTTGTGAGATTTATTTTTATATTTTTGTTTTAAATAATATGTATTCATATGAATCCCCTAGACTATATTTGAGAAGTGATTTTTTAAATTTTGCTTAAATGTTATTTCTACAAAGACTTTCACAAAAAAATATGACATGGCACACTTAATAGATGACATGGCTTGTCAATAAGATGACATGGCCGATTAAAAACTTAAAACTCTAAAATTATCGTATCCCCTAAAATTGTTTCTACCGGATTTCTACGGGATATATATGTGTCTTGCATAAAGAAAAATTTTCATCGCTAATTCAAAAAAGGATAGCAACTGCAACCGTCCAAATATGTATGGTCGATTCAAAAAGAATATTTCATTTGCATATTTTTTTGTATTGAGAACTCGTGATCCATTTTTGCTTTAGCTTTTTAAGTTTTACTATATTTTGTTTTCTCTGAAGGATTTGTACACATGGGAGCATGAATCATCATCAAAACAAAAGACTGTCACGTTTTTGTATGTTGGTGTAAGTGATTTTTTATGTGTTAATTTTTTCATTTACTTTGCTTTTTTCTGTACCTAAAAAATCTAACCTATTTGATAAAATATATTTCAAGATTCCAACAAAATTGATGATTTTAACACTGATAACATTTACAGAAAGAGAAAAACCACCGGTCAAATTTTTTGATCAGCAACTTAGTTCTAAGTTTATTTGCTGGATAGAGACTAACAAGTTATATTATATCCGTGTAAATCTCTCAAGTCTTCAGAGTGCTGGGCCAAAAAAATATTTGTTGGGATCCGACAGAAAAAGCATGGAAACCAAAAAAAAAAAAAAATTGGAAACAGAAGAGTATTATCAATATTATGCTTTTAATGATAAAAAATATAATTTTATCAATAAACAAGTAATTTAATTTTTAAATACAATTTAAATTTATTTATTAAAAAATAATTTAAATTTAAAATTGTTTGCTGCACATGGTGCAGGAAAACACCTAGTATCACTAAATATCACTTAGTGCAGTGTTATGTATCATTAAAGAATCTCACAACCCGGGTTCGAATAGAGAACATGTGTGTTTTGTATTTTTTATGATTAAATTTAATGAAAGGCAATTATGATTTTTACAAGTCGTCTTCTTCTTTAGACTTTTAGACTTTCTACAATATTGACTCCAACATCTCATGATTTTTCAAGAGTTATACATCTTTCTTCGTTTTTGTCATTTTCATGAAAACTTCATGAATTTTTAAATATACTATTCGATTATAGGATGAAATGAATGAAAAATTAAGTTTTTAAGAATTTCAGTTTTTAGACTGAGTCAGTTTAAATCGTCATCGTTGGTGTCCGAATTACATTTTTCCGGTGATTTTACGGCCCTCGACAGTGAGTTTTCGAACGTGATTATGTAATGAATTAATGATTGTTGGGTCATTTTAAATTAACTTGCGGCCTATGACACTCAGTTTCTATATAACCTTTAAAACGTGAGGCTGATGCGTCAGACATACCCAAAAAGCTTCCTAATTGTCTATTCTTTTGCACTGTCTCTGAATATGGCATAGGATTCTCCCACTTTGTCGCTTAATTCTCACATCCAATGATAAACCATTACACTCTAAATTGCTCTATTCAGTGTCACATATCATTGAAATTCCTTAAATTGATATAATTTCATAGTTCTACTGAAAACTTGATTAGTATAACTTTTCTATGTTCTTTGTTCTACTTTCTGAAGTTGTCCGCTGAGACCTGTACGCCATGGAGGGATTTACTAATTTCTCATACTTCAAATTTGAATTAAAACACATTGGTAGTTTCAAAGAGGAGGCGAACAAAATTGTTTATACAGCTGATAACTACAGGAAAAACCAATGAAAAAGAAACACAACTTTTTGGACGGACCGAGAGAGTTCGCATATATCTGAGAGGAGCTCATGGAGATTTATTTTTTATTTCTGTTAAAAAATCTCGCCTTGACTATTTTTCTGGGTATGTATATATTATTGCGCTATGCTTAATAAAGAGTTTTACTATTGTGTGGGGTTTCTAAATTGAGATAGATTATTATTTTCTTATATTTACACAGGTTGTGGATTTACTGGATAGCTAATGAAGATGTCAATTAGTCAGCGTATCAGATGTTGAATTTGAGTGGATATATGGTCTATATCTGACATATTCTTGAAGAAGATGTTGCTAAATGTCGAATTCATGAACACAAATCGAAAATTCTTTTAGACATTCACGACCCCACACTTGCGCGGAACTATATCCCTAGTACTATCAAACTAGAGAAAAAGATATAAAAAAGTGATTTTTCTACTCCACTCAATTCAATTATTGCTCCTCTTGATATCTCTCAGTGACATTTTATCTTTTGTCGCCATCAATGAATGGTATCTCCAGTATTTATTTAGCAAACCTAATTGGCTTTGAATAAGTGGAGACATCTCATGGTATAAGATAGACCAAACGATCTAGTTTGATGTCATTACATTGCATTTACGTTATTGTCAGAAGGGGTTTAGATTTTCGGGTATTACGGTATACATGTATAGAACCCATTCGAGTATTTATGTATTTCGGATCGAGTTCGGGTATTTCTAATTTGGTTTCAGCTAATTTGGATCGGATTTTCGGATATTTAAATTTTAAAAGGAAAAAAAAAATTCATTTCTTAAATTTCTTGTATTTAAAAATATAATTTTCACTTAACTGATTTTTATTTTTAATAGATTAAATGATTAACTGATTTTGAAATAACATTTCAAAAGTAAGAAGACACTGATCTGGTTTTTGTTTTTAAAATTTAGATGTAATTTTTGTTAACGCATGAAACAAAAAGTTTGGCATATATTTGAAGTGAATATCAAATTATTTTATGCATAATTATATGTATATTACATGAATTTAAAGTGTGTAACATCCATTTATAGATATTTTAAATAAAATGAAAGATGTAAACTAGAAATACAAGGTAAGTATACATGTGTTCAGTTATCTTCAAATATCTATTCAGGTTTGGATATTTTCCATTTGGGTTTAGATATTCATTATTTTCTAATTCAATACCCATTCGAATATTTTGTTACTTTGGTTCAAATTTTGGTTCGAGTTTTCGAGATCGGGTTCGAATACGGCTTCGAGGTAAATGCCCAGGCCTAACTAATAGTAAGCCTATTAGGCCTAATTCGGTGATGGGACAGGCCCGTAAAATGTCAATATTTCTATCTAAGGCCCGTAACATGTCAATCTTTCTATCCAACTTTCATCTACCCCAAATTAGCCTACCCCAAATCCAGCGAAGCCTCTCATTTTGTGCGTCTCTCTCTTATCATTGTTTCTTGGAGTCTACGCGAAGACTGAGCTAAACCCACAAAAGAAACGACTGATCCCTATGTTTCCACGAAATTTATTCATTTCCAGAAAAAGGCATTTCGGGTATAAGTATTCTTTTATAGCATTCTCGTTTTGTAGTTTTCATAATTAAAAGTTTATATTTTTTTACTTTAAATACATAAATGCAACAAAGAAAAAACAAATTCATTCGACTTTAAGAGAAAGTTACAGATGATCAAACTCCAGAAAACAGGAAGAAACTGTCTTTAGCATAAGATAAAGATGGTTGAGCTGACTATAACAAATAAAACAAGACATAGATTTTGCTTTAAGTTAGTGATTAAATGTTAACACTTCTTGTACTTTTTAAAACCAAATCTTGATGCTATGGTTTATCTAAAGAACACTTGATCTGGTGGGTTTGGTAAGACATTTTGTTTATCTACCAGAGGATTGTTATAAATCCCATAATAAAAGAGTTGTTGAAGCATTTAGTAAGTAACAGACAATGGCTGAAACAAAGAGCCTAGATAGACTTAAAACAATGAGAAGTTTATTAAAGAGTGAGATGCAGAAATCAAAAACCGTTACATTGGTTTTAGAAAAGACAGGATCTAAGCTTGAAGAGATCAACACCAAGCTTTTGTCTTTAGAAGCCGATGTTAAGGTAGACAAATGGAGATCTTCTCCTTTCTCTGATCATATCCGTTACACCCTTGTTCCTATATCCGCTGCTCTGAGAGTCTATGCTTCTGTTCAAGAACTCGAGAGATCTCTCGTGTCCTGTAATGATGTTCTTGGTTATGTTTCTGATGTTAAACGTCTTGGAGAAGCGTTGAAGCTTCTTTCAAGCAGCTGTGTTCTTGCTCTTAACTGGCTTGAAGAGTCAATCAAGTGCCTGTCCGAAAATGGAATGCCTGAAGATCATCCTTTCGGTTTACGGTTGAAGACTTCGACAGAGCTTCTGCGGGAACTGCAAATGACGGAGGCTCGTGCTTATCTAAGAGGAGGGAGTCTTCACACAGCGTTGGAGAATCTTGAAACAGAACTAGAGCTGATTCTCCATGAGAATGAGGTTTTGTCTGAATCCAACTTGAGAGACTTGCAGGCAATCATCAAGAGATTAGATGCTCACACGCGGTTAACAAACGGTGTGCATGTTTACATCAAGAACCGCACAAGGGTCATGCAGAAACAATTTGAGAATGATTATTACCAGAGAACAATCCCAGAAGCTGATAATGTGCATGACATTGAAGGTCATATAGATCAATGGAGAGTGGATATGGAGATAGCTGTGAAAGAGATCTACGAGTTTGAGAATAACCTCTGTTATGAAGTGTTCGAAGATGTGGGAGAAGAAGATGATGTTCCATTGCATTGCTTTGGATCAATAGCTTCAGACTCCCGGATGCTTCAGCTTCTGAGATTTGGATCAAGAATCAGCAAATGCAAGAAAGGTCCACCAAAACTGCTTAAACTCTTGGAATGTTTCTCTACAATGGACAGTGTTAGAAACGAGTTTAACCGGTTGTTTAGAGGAGATGAGTGTTCAGAGATACGTAGAGAAACAAGGGAGCTAATCAGCAATCTAGTTAAAGGTGTCTGCGAGATCTTTTGGGAGTTACCTTGTCAGGTGGAGCTTCAGAGACCAAACTGTCCTCTTCTTGATGGTGGTGTCCCTAAGCTTGTGAATGTTGTGACTGAGTACTGCAACAAGCTACTTGGAGACAAGAACAAGCCTGTCTTGTCCAAGATTCTTGAGATTGATTTGGGATGGAAGAATGAAAAGTATCAAGAAGAGATACTCATAGGTCACATGTACAACATACTGAGAGAGATTGCCTTGAACTTGGATGCATGGTCTAGTTCCAACAATGAAACAGCTATTTCTTACATCTTTATGATGAACAATCATAACCACTTCTGTGGTCTGAGAGAGACTCATCTCGGGCTAATGATGGGAGAGTCTTGGTTAAACGCACACGAGCAGTACAGAGACTACTACGCAGCATTGTATGTTAAAGAAAGTTGGGGGAAGCTCTTGTCTCTACTCAACAACAAAGCTCAAACCATGAAGAGAACATTACAAGCCTTTGCTAAAGGGTTTGATGAGATGTACAGAAAGCAATCAAACTGGGTTGTGGAGGATGAAAAGCTGAGATGGAAGATACGTGAAGCCATGATAAGAACGGTTGTGCCGAGATACAAGAGTTACCTACAAAGTTATATAATGCTTCTTGTGGAAGATGATTATCATAAAAGTCCTGGTAAGGACTTGAACTATACTCCAAAGGGTTTAGAGATGAAGCTAAAGACAATGTTTAAAAGCAAAGAAGAAAGAGAGAAGATATACAAGTATTCCGACTTTGATGGATATAGGGATTAGTCAGAATCTCACTTGACATAAGAAGTAGCTATTAGCCATATGATATTTAGACACAGAAACTACACTTATTCATGGTGAAAACAGATTAGCTTTAGCCTTACTTCAAGAAGCATGCAGTGAGATACAAAAGGTGTACACTTGTTTGTACTTTGGAGATGATGCAAATGAAAACAGGTTAGCTTTACCCTTACTTCAAGAAGCATGTAGTGCCATACAAAAGGTGTACACTTGTTTGTATATCTACACATCAACTATATATACAGTACTATTGTTTCTCTATTCTATTGAAACAACAACATAACATATTGATACATGTGTAGTCTAACTATTTTAATACAATTATTAAAACCTCTTATTAATCATTTAAGAAAAATATTATACAAATAAAAACATAAATTTAACTAAACAGCACAAATATAAAAATTAATTTTCTAAAAATATGTAAAACAAAAAATATACCCACTCTTTTAAGGATATGTCAGAATCTAGTTATATCATAAAATGACAATATTAATGTGGGTGGTTGGTTGAGATATATCTCTCTTCTTGAGTTTCATTTAGTTATAAATCATTAAACTTTAGGATATGTCATGATGTAAATTTTTTTTTTGGACAACATGATGTAAATTTATTTATAAACGTTAAAGCATACATCAATTTTTACTAATTTATATCAATCATGATTTAACTTTATTTTTAAAAATGTATCAAAAAAGAAGAAGATTTTTTTCTTAAATATATTATGCAAAATCAGACATCTTATTATTTACATGTAAAATCTTTAAAATAGAAAAATAATCATTAACATCAAATAAATTAGAGAATTGTTGGTGAAATTTATTGCAGTTAGATATTTCATTTTATTGCTGACAAAAAAATATATTAAATTTTATTATAATTTGAGTTTTTAGATAACTTTTATTTAATTTTGAGTAATTTGACAAAACTATTGGTTTTTAAATAACATAAATTTTATTTACACATCACATTAAATAATAGTAAACTTTGACAATTTATATTTTGTTATTCATTTAAATTATTTTATATATAATGATATTTCACATGTTTTATTTTAAAACATTTATAGTCAAAAAATTACAGCTAAAGCTAACAACAAAATTCTCAGCAAAAAAAAAAACTTTTACAGAAATCAATTTACATCTACAGAACTCAAATACAATAAACGTTTACAACTAACTTTTTTTTATAGTCATAGTCTAATCTATCAGGGGAAATTTTCATTCTACCACAAGTTTGATACCACTTTTCAAATTTATCATGAATGACTATTTTCACAAATACCTTAAATATTTGTTAAAATAACACTATCTAATTTTTAAAATGTTTATAGAATATTTATAAACTCAATTTCAATCCTTTAATACTAAACCCTAAACAATAATTTATATGGTCTTATTAATTTATATATTAATAATTTTTATATAAATTATCATATAAAATTAATATATAATATATAATATTTTTATTTCTAAATATTATAGATAAATTTATATTTATTAATATTAATTATGTTATTTCTGTTGAAAATTTATATTAGTAGTATGTTCAAACATTTTATAAAGTCATCTCTCTCCTTTCTCTTAATAGTATGTCCAAACATTTTATAAAGTCCAAACTTTATTTTTTAAATAATTTTATATATAATGATATTTCACATGTTTTATATAAATTAATATATCAATTTCAACTCATGTTAATAGTATACTGCATAAGTTATATGGTCTTATTAATTTATATATTAATAATTTTTATATAAATTATCATATAAAATTAATATTTAATATATAATATTTTTATTTCTAAATATTATAGATAAATTTATATTTATTAATATTAATTATGTTATTTCTGTTGAAAATTTATATTTTAATAAAACATTTTATTAATTAATATTGTTGTAGTATGTTTATGTATGTGGTAGTTATTTACAAAAGTTTTATGAGTTAGTTATGAAAAATATAAGGATCAAAGTATAAAATAAAAATAGTTTTGAAGTTAAGTTTAAAGTTTTGATTTTGGAAAAAACACTTTTAAAATTCAAATATAGAATTGTAGAAATTTCATAATAAAGTGTCTTTTTGGAGATGATCTTAGTGATTCATCTATTCTATTAAAACAAAAGTATTAAATAATATTTTCTTAAATTTAAATGTTTTCGTACAACTTTCATTTTTCTTTTTTAACACATTATAACCACTTTATTTATTATTTTTTTTCAAATAATTTGACATCATTTATTACAAAATTAAAAACATAAATTACATACTTAGGGTTTTATTATATATTTTTACATTTCTTTTTTTTTTCATTATTCCTACCTATTGCATTAATTAAATATAATATAATAACTTGACATTATTTATTTTACATATTAACCATAATAATTCCACAACTTTAAATGAATTAGTTCGTGACAAAAATTTAAAATATTTAACAAAAAATAATTTAATTTATTTACGTAATCAATAAGCATGTACATTCAGGTATGCATTCAGGTAGGAGTTTTCATTCAGGTCCTCTCGAATCTGGATGACTTTGGTTCTGATGTATAAGAATATAAAAATATCTAAATAACAAATGTATATGAAATAGTGTGGATATTTGTACTAAATAACCATATTATTCGGTTCAGTTTAGATTTTTTGAATATGATTAGTTATATGACGATACATATAAAATGTACAACACTAATTATGAAAAATAAATATTAATGTAAAAATATAAAACCAATATCTAGGCGGACAGACGTGGATAAAGAATTAGTTGTATTTAAAAAGAAGTCAAAACTAAGTAATTATGCATACAATCTAATCAAATTTAAGAGTATTAATAATTGATATATATATATATATATATATATATATATATATATATATATATATATACTACCATCTAGTGATTCACTAGATGATAACTCGTGTCCTGCGCATAGTAATTTTTTTAAAAAATATATTATATTTAAATATTATGAACAATATATATTTTGTTATCAGTAATCTTTTTTACATTTTATAAGAGGTGAGTATTCAAATATCATTTGGTTAAGATCGGTTCGGATCCTTGTGGGTTTGATTCAATTCAGATATTTACGGATCTGGTTCGGGTTTGGTTTGGATAACCTATTTAGTTTTTCTTTCAAAAATTAAAGTTCATATAAACTTTAAATTTTTCAAATATATATATAACATATAAATTTGAATAATGTATGCCAAAATACGTAAACTTAACATAAAGTGGGATTTTTAACATTTTGTCATTTGTAGTTGTTAAAAAAAATTAAAATATAACATATAAAAAATCTATTTTTTTATTATATAGTTAATGTAATTGTTTAATTTCTTTTAATAATATAAAATTAAACAAAAATGAGGAAGGGTGCAAAAATTATTATCAAATTTTTATTATTCATAATCATTAATTTTCATATTTATATGTTAATCATATTAGATAATAATGTAGCTTTTATTTAAGGAAAGAATACACGTTTTTTATATTTTGATTAATATAATATTTTCTAACAATTGAATTTTGAACCTATAAATTATTCAACTGATTCTTATAATGCCGCGTAAGTGAAATTGACATCTTAATTAATTAATACATTATTGTCTTTTTAATTAGTACGAAATATATGTTACAACTTTTTAAATGATTCTCGATTAATATATAGGAGATTATAGTTTAAACTGAAGTGAAAATTGGTTAATTAAGATGACAATTAAGGAAAATATTAAAAATGGATTTCTAATTTTCTATAGATTTTTTTGTTTCCTTTTTTTCGTATCGGTAAAACCAACGGGGAGTAACAGCTACACATCAACAACAGATGAGTTATTCCTTTACAGATTTGGTTTGTAAAAACCCGGTTTAATCAAAATCAAAATCAAAATCAAAATCAAAGTCGGTACGCATCCGGTTTAATCAAAAAGAAAAAAACAGAATTCACGGCGAGAGAGGTGTCGGTGGCTATGATGGGTTCGGTTCGTAGAGATAGAGATAGAGATAGAGATAGAGCGTAAAAGGGAAAGTATTCTAATTTAACCCAATTGAAAAAAAACTATTCTAATTACCCTACCATTTTTCTAACTACCCCACCTTTTTCATCATTTTCCCTTTCCCCTCTTACCCTTTCTTTCTTTATTATTTTCTTTTTTATTTTCAAAAATTATCGCGGGACCCACAATTTTTTTTCTTTCTTTTATTTTTTATGTTTACCGACCATATTTTTTTATTTTTTTTTCAGTTTTTTTCGGGTGGGTCCCAGATATTTTTTCTAATTTTTTTTCCTTTCTAAAAAAATGTTAAATTATTAATATAGCTAAAAATGTATGGAAAAATAAAAAAATCTGTTTATCTTGAAATAATATTTTCAAGAACATTAAAATAACAAAAGAAATTATTAACATAATATTTAATCAACAATTAATTTTAAAATTAATTTAATTAAATATTTATATAAAATAATTTTATTTAACTAATTTTTTTATTTTATATAAAAAATAAAATTTAAAATAAGAGATTCCATATTTAAATCAACAATTAATTTCATAATAATATACATAAAATATTTCGTAATATTCCAAAAATACAATATTTAATAAAATATGTATTTAAATAATATTCTAATCAAAAATTAAATTTAATAAAAAATTAAATAAATTTGGTTTACATAAAAATATTTCAAAACTATAAATTTAATAAAACATATTTTTATATAAATTTGAAGATTTGATATTATATTTTTAGTTGTATAGATGTGTACATGGACTACTAGCACTACTAGAATTACTATGTACTACCTTGTATTACCTTGGACTACTATGTATTATACATAATCTCTAAGAACTTTATTTTTGGCTTATTATATATTTTCAGCAGATATAAATTTTTGTATTTTGAATTATATGTCCACATATGTGTTTAAATATCAAATTAGTCATGAAATCTTTAATATTTCTTTAGTTGTTAGAAAAATTATCACTTCCACAAAAGCTTCCTTATACTTTCATATCTAATGTTTTGATGGTGATGTCATAATAAGGTAAATCACACAAATTACATATTTTCAGAATTTTATTTCTACAAAAGTGTTATATACCATCTAAAACTATCTAAATGCATTGGTTCTACTAGAAATATTTTATTTTTCATGTGGTATTACTAATAAATGTTAAAATTGACAAAAGTATTACTATGAACAAGATAGTATTACTACTATCTTGAGTACTACTAAGTGTAAATATAATAACAGTGTTTTTGAATATATGGCATGTAGAAATTTTAAAAGAGTATGTTTGTAGTTATATTTCAACAACATGTGTTAAATATGCTATTCACGTTTTAGACATGTTTGAATTTTTTTTATTTAGCTTAGTAATACCTAATAAAACTAGTAGTTTATAAAATTTCTTACACTTAGTGTTTTATTTTTATTTTTACTTCACTAAGTTGTAAATATAATATTATTTGATGATATGCATTTTTTAAATGCATGATTTAATAATTTGTAAAGAATTTTGTAAATATATGTTAAATACAATTTTTTGAAGAAAGAGATTCCTAATCTATACAAATTTTTTAAAAGCAATAAGATTCATACACAAATATAAAAGAACAAACAACAATCCTCCAAGTTTTAAGTGTCATATTAGACAAAATCAAAACATTCAAATTTCAAACATAAATACAAAGACTGTTATTTAATATAGTTGTCTATTTTTTTTGAAATATAGTTGTCTATTTACTCAAATATGTTTAATAAATTATTTTTTGTTAGTAGTACCTAGTTTTATTCAAAAAGATTTTTGATAATTTTTAAAAATAATCATTGAATATATATTTACAAATTTTAGACATGCTGTTAGAATTTTTATCTATTCTGTTGAATACCTAGTAAACCAAATTTTTCAAAACCGACAAAAAAATTGTTCAATAGTTTTTATTATTATTTGTATTAGACATGTTTCAATAGTTTTTACTTTCTCTTGAAAATGTTTGCCTTGTCGCTTAGAGGTGAGTAGTACAATTTTTTCCCCAAGCAAATACCTAATAATTTTTTTGTAAACAATATCTATTAATTTAATTGCCCAAATTTAACAGATTTTTATAAAAGCTAGCTATATAATATAAAAATTACATATTTTTTTTTGGTCAAATAAAAATTATATATTTTAAATACAAAATAACCAATAATATACAAATACAAATGTGAAACAAAATAAAATAACCAATAATATACAAATATAAATTCATGGCACGATGCAAAAACAGAGTGCTCCATGACCTTCATCCCATCTTTGGTTGCTTCCACCTTCTCACCCAACTGATCATGTGTTAGTAGCAAGATTTGTTCTCTCTACTTTCTTCTTCTTCTCCTCTATGAAAACCCAGATTTTAGGCAACAATCTTCATGTCTGGAATTGATTTTATCTCTTTTCCGCCTCAAACAACTGTTTTTATCCATAATCTCTCTTGTTTTTCTGATGATTTTTTCTCTCTCAGTCAAACAAAATTGCCACATGACAGAATTATCATTCTAATGTTTGATTCTTGAATTTCTCCAATTGAAACATGGAACAGAGTGTTAAAGCCATAAAAGCTTCTACTTTGATTTGTGGGTTCACTGAAATCAGTAGCTAGCCAATAATGGACACCGAATCCGCTGCCAACACATAATCTCGGCTTGGTTCATCATCCCGTATTTTCGGATTTCCTGAATGGATCCTGATTAGAGAGACCTCAAATCCACCTAAATTTACAACTTTAACATCTATTTTCTCAGGCAGAAAAAAAAACAAAGGATCCTGATTAGAGAGAGAGAGACTTAAACAGAGGTAAAAGGATTAAAAGAAGAAAAGAAAAAGAGTTTATAAAAAGAAAGAGAAGAAAAATAGTTCCAAACACAGAGAAGAAGAAGTCAAAGAAAAGAGAGAAAAGAGAGAGAGAAACCGTGAGTTAGGTTAGATTGATGGGTTTAGATCCGGTTGTGTTTGGGTGGGTGGACTAAATTAGGTCGGATCTGTAATTAGGATAAATCAGTAAGGATTTCTAAGTCTTTAGCCACGTTTTTGATTTAAAAGAAAATGAAAAATAAATCTATATTATTAAAGTTGAAGTACATTTTGGAGATGTTTGGAAACAAGTATAGTATTCTAAATGAAAGTTGTTTGGAAACATGAATAGTAGTATTACATTAATTGTATTTCCATATTTCATTAGCTTAATAATTTTATTAATTATATTACCTTAACGTTAATACACATCATTAATTATATTACCATAATAATAATAGTGCAGATTTTTATTTATTAGTTAATCAGTATAGATTTTGTGCCAATTATAAAATCAAAAATGTAAATAACTAAGTTTTATATATGGTTAAATGTTCAATTTAGTAAAACAAAAATTTAGTTTCAACGGTGGAAAATAACGTAATCAAAAACATTATTCAAAGCCATGTTTTATGAATAAAATAATAACTTAAATAAAAAAATAAAACTATGTTACATTTATTGTCACTTAATTTTTCATTTAATATAATTATTTTACTAAATAAACAGTCTTTTATCAGTTTATAAAATCAGTTAGGCATGAACATCTATACTATTAAAGCATAATACTTCTTATGAATATGGTTTTGACTTTTCCAATTAATTACCAATATTGTATGTACCTTTTCGCCTGCAGTATTTGCAACCAATAAAAAGTCATTATTTTGCAATTACATTAAATAGTATCTAATAATTCAGTTCTTACCATTTTTTTAAAAAAAATGTTTCTTAAATATTTACGCCATAGCTTTCCAAAAATCTTTCACGTTATTAATTATTGGAAAGCATTTATTAAATGAAACTTTAAAATAAAATCAAGTTGAAATAACAAATGATCAAATCAACAAAATCATAATACGGGTCTAGATTATCTCAACTTCTTAAAAAATAGTTAAATTTGTAATAATAACTAAAACACATAAACTAAATTTAATAAAATTATAGAAAATGTTTTAAAACGCACAAATAATTTTTTCAAAAGAGAGAGTGTTGAAGATATAAAATATTTTATTTAAATTAAAAAAAATCAGTGTAAAATAAGTTTAACTTCGGGTTCAATAAATAAAATTATTTTAGTTTCAACCGGTGGAAAATAACGTAATCAAAAAAATTATTCAAAGCCATGTTTTTATGAATAAAATAATAACTTAAATAAAATAGAAATGTGTTACATTTATTGTCACTTAATTTTTCATTTAATATAATTATTTTACAAAATAAACAATCTTTTTATCAATTTATAAAATCAGTTAGGAATGAGCATCTATACTATTAAAGCAAAATACTTCTTATGAATATGGTCCTAACTTTTCCAATTAATTACAAATATTGTATGTACTTTTTTGCCGTCAGTATTTGCAACCAATAAAGAGTCATTATTTTGCAATTATATTAAATAGTATTTAATATTTCATTTCTTACCATTTTAAAAAAAAAATTCTTAAATATTTACGCCATATTTTTCTAAAAAATCTTTCACGTTATTAATTATTTGAAAGCATTTAATAAATGTAACCTCAAAATAAAATCAAGTTGAAATAACAGATGATTAAATCAACAAAATCATAATACGGGTCTAAATTATCTCAACTTTTTAAAAAATAGTTTCATTGAAAATAAAAACTAAATCACATAAACTAAATTTAATAAAATTAAAGAAAATATTTTTAAATGCACAAATAAATTTTTCAATACAGAGAGGGTGGAAGATATAAAATATTTTATTTAAATTAAAAAAAATCAGTGTAAAATAAGTTGAACTTCGGGTTTAATAAATAAAATCATATTACGGATTAGAATTATCTAGAGTCTTCAAATATTTAGTCATATTTAAAATAACAAAAATAAGTCATAAAATTTTAAAATATATAATTTATCAAAAATCATAGTTTTTATTACATAAATAATTTTTCCAACAAAAAATATACCCGCCCTTTTTAAGTGCGGGTCAAAATCTAGTTAAGTATTATGATGGGATAATATAGAATGAACGAGGGATTAAGTGGGGCAATGGAGAATAAAGTCCGCGTAAAAGGCAAAGGCTTTGATTGAACACTGATCAAATCACAAACCCATAAATTTACGGAAAGTATTCTGTTTTGACCCAATTGAAAAAAAAACTATTCTCATTACCCTACCAAAATTCTAACTACCCCACTTTTTTTTTTCATATTTCTCTTCTCTTTATTACCTTTAACTATTATATTATTATCTTATTTATTGTGGTCCCCACGTTTCCATATCTCTATTTTTTTAATTTAACTCGCGGACCCCTCTCTCCCACATACCTAACATTGGACCCCACATCCAGTCTACCTCTCTCCTTCTAACAAGTGTCCTTCTTATCCCTTTTTCCCATTTTATTCCCTTTTTTCTAACCACATTCGAAACTATTCTCATTCATTGATGATTTTGAAGATTTTTTTGAGGGAAATTGGTATTTTTTTCACGAAATTTTCATAATAATATACTACTTATGTTCTATGTATTATGTGTACGAAAATATGAATGTATTGCTGTAAAATGCGTGAGAGTTTTCAAAGAAAAATGAAAATAATGTTTGAAAAAGATTCTGAATTTTATCTATTTTTAACACGGTTTTCAAAGGAAAAAAACATGAAAATTGTGTTAAACGATAATCTGGGTTGTGTAACATGTTATTAGTTGATTAAAAAGACTTAAACAGGTGAAAACTAAAGTTTTAGGTATATTGTTATGAAAGAGATGTTTAAGGGCGATTTTGTACATTTTTTTTTTGAACAAATGGGGCGATTTTGTATATTTCTTCTTATTTTGCACTCTTTTAAACCATAATAATGCATTACAATAGTGGTAGACAATATTGTGGGTTGTATAATACCCTCTTGGTCAATTAAAAATGTTAAATCGACAAAAGCAAAAATTTATAAGAACTACCGGAACTACTAGTATTACTAAAGTGATGCTTGTATTACTTGTATTACTAGATCGACTATGTACCAAAGATCTTGGACAACTTAGATCCTTTAAATGGTTAACTAATTATATTTTTATTTTTTTCAGGGAATTCTATGGCTTCTCCTATTACAATCATATGTTTTGACAATGGAGGAAGTTACATCAAGGATGGGGCTGAGATAAAGTAGATCTCGGGAGCAAAGCTTAAGAATTCAGATCTTTGGAAGGTTAGAAATTACATCAAGTCTATTTGGTGTGATGAAGACGTTTTGGGTTATCTAATGCAAGTGAATAATAAGAAATGTAAAAGTGTTCTACATGTGGAGATAAACAGTGACATAGATGATACAGATTGTGGCCATCAACACTAACTTATCCTACTAACTACTAGGAACTACTTTGTACTACTATGTGTAATATGAACTACTAGGTACTACTGTGAACTACATTGAATTACCTTAAAATACTTTGAATTACTATGTATTAAGCATGTTTTTAAAAGACTTAATTTTCGTCTTATTATTTATTTTTAGAAGATGTATCTCATATATTACGTGATTATATGCTCTTATATGTGTTTATTTGTCAAATTGGACATAAAATATTTTTAATTTCTCAAGTTGATAGAAAACTTCTTATTTCCATAGAAAACATCCTTATGCATCCATATTAATGTCTTGATAGGAAGACCATAATAAGATGAATATCAAAAAAATACATCTTTTTAAAAAGAAAATCTGCCAATATGTTATATACAATATAAAACTGTCTAAATTGATTTGTATTACTAATAAATTTGATTTTTTGATTTGGTATTACTAAAAATTGTTGTAATGTGCAAAAGTATTACTATGAAGAAAGAAATATTACTAGTGACTTGAGTATTACTAAGTGTAAATGTTCAAACATGTTTTTTTCCTTTTAACACTTTTTAGACATGTTTTTTTTTTGAAATTTTAACAAGTTTAGACAAGTTTTTTTGTTGAATATTTAAAACATTTTAAACAATTTTTTTGTTGAACTTTTTAATCATGTTTTAGACTTAAATTGCTGAAAATGAAAAGTTTTTGTTTATCATGTCTTTCCGTGGCTTACACTTTTGATATGCAAGTTAGATACAATTGTATTGTTTTTTAATCTCATGGCTAGCTTTTTCTTTAATTGTTAGTGCAAAGCTACTACATTTAAATGTGGTTTCTCAGTTACCAAAATTTGGATTATTCACGTCAGACAAAAGATATATAAGAAAAAGAAAACATGGAGAACTCACTTGAATAGGTGAAGCTGCCAAGAGAGTGTATAACTTGCATTTGGTTATATAATATTTTAATACTATTTATTCAGGTTCTAATAGAAAAAGTTCAAGCACATGGTGAGTCCTATAACGTTGAACATCTTGTTGATTCTCTATGTATATGTGTGTCGTGTATATATTAACACATGGTGTCTCTGCATATAAATATGAGTCACCAGCCATCTCTTTATCCATAAGAAAAGAAGAAAAAATAGAAAAAGGATATGGGAGTAGAAAGGGGAAGTGGTAAGGGCCTGAAGAAGATGCTAAAGAGATGTTCGAGTTTGGGAAAGAAGAACAACGTCCACGTCAACTCTAAGGGCGTCTCCAAAGGTCACTTCGTTGTTTACGTTGGTCTCTCCAGATCCCGACACGTTATTCCTATCTCCTTCCTTGTTGATTATTTTGTATATGTGTTTACGATTTATAAAAAAAAGAAACAAAAAAGAATAAAACTGAATGCTCTGTTCTTTGGCAAAGAAAACAGAGTAACGTAAAACTAATTTTATTTCACTTAATTGTATTGCACTG
Source organism: Raphanus sativus (assembly GCF_000801105.2). NCBI lineage: Eukaryota > Viridiplantae > Streptophyta > Magnoliopsida > Brassicales > Brassicaceae > Raphanus > Raphanus sativus. Next base: position 24,140,325 of record NC_079511.1, on the reverse strand, counting down.
AATGATGATGTGTTATGAGACAGATTTGATCCTATATTTATACATGATGAAAGAGTGCATAGAAGAGACACAACTCTTGACTTATAAACTAAATAACTAACTTATATGAATGTGACATTACTAATCTTACTAACTATACAAATACTTATGAAATTTGGAACTCAATTATATTCAACATTCCTCACGCAACCCATCTTTCAGATACACTTTCTAGTTTTTATTTATACATACACACATATATAATTAAGAATCTCCTAATGGAAGCTGTCATTGCATGTGACATTACTGGTGCATCAGATGTTGCTGCGACAATCCGAGGAAGAGTTTCGGTTCTACCAAGACAATGGCCTAACCATTCCTTGTGATGAAGACTTCTTTCTCTCTCTCATCTCCTCCATTAATCAGCACTGACAGTGACAAGACATATATGAACATGCAGTGCTAGCTCCTGCTTTGTGGTTATAAACTCGTATTTATGTAAGTTCTAATAGCTAAGACAAGATTACTTGCTTCACAAAAAACAGCAGCGCCGTTATCTTCAGCTGAATGGTCGGAGCTTCGTTGCCGAAACCGAACAGAAAGAAGCAAACCCCGCCAAATCTGTTCTGGATTTCACAAGCTCGTATTGTTTCTGTATAAACCCTAGCTTGACGCTGCTGGTTCTAGCGGTGTTGAATCTCAGCAACCTAGAAGCAGCTTCATCTCCTGATCTTTTGGACTTAGAAAACGCAAAACCACAAGATATAGTGCGTCTAAGCCTCCTCCACGAACCTTTACGTTTTTCAGGGAGTCTATAAGCAGCTAAAGCTAAAAAAGAAGCCGGCACAGGCACCAGAGCTAACCACTCTCCCGCAACAACCATTCTAGTAGCCAAACTCCTTGGTCCATCCGTGTGATCAAAGATCAAAAACACACTTCAAACAGCTGCAACAGAAACGTACTTCTTCTCAACAAGCTCCCTTCCCGGCCGCAGCTACGCGTACACGACATCTCTCTCAACGGATTTTGTTTATAGTATTGAAAAGCCGGCTAGGTTTTATAAGAAGCTTTGATAAAATTGTTCACACGAGGGCTAATCCCAACGTTTTAAAAAAAATCCCAAAGTTTTTGTCGATTAGGGTTCATACAAAGAAAAGTGACAAAACAAGGTTCATACAAAGAGAAAGGAAAAAAAAAGAGAGGATAAAGAAAGAAACAATTACATTGCAGGTCACTTTTATACATTTTAATTACACCATAAGTCACTTATAACTCCTCAGACACTTTTCTCTTCTTCCAACACGCTTTTCTCTTTTCCCAATCCATGAAAACCCCATGTTGTCCTTTTTCTAATGAAAATCCAACATATTAAATTGAAACAATATTTTTCTTTACTTTAAATATTTTAACTTTTGAACAAATTATTTTCTTTCTCTATCTCTTTCTTAATTTATTTTTTCCCTTTGTTATAGTTGCAGACTTTTTATAGAAGACGACGGAGAAGAAATTGAGCATTGATTCATCGATCGTTGACAGCAGAACAAATGATATTGTCGATGTAGAGGTGTTACGTGACGATGGCTCCAATAATGTTGGCGGTTGCTCTGTAGCCGGAGACTGTGATTTTGATTCTTTCTCTCTAAAGTTTTTCAGCTGTTCAGGCACCTTAGCCTCTGTGTGTGTATTATGGGTGTCAGATTTTGTATCATTAGACAAAAAGACATGTGCTTTCTTCTATGGCGTTTCCTCCTATGTTTCCAATCTTCTCCATAACCTTTCTTCGCCGTATATGTCAATTCTCCACCATCTCAGTCACCGCTCCGCCGTCTCTACCAACATTCTCCAGCATCTCTGCCACAATTCTAGTTTACATCCTTTGGTTTGTCCAGAGTCGGAATTCAAACCGTACCCGTCACAATGAAGAAATGGTTAGATTTCTAAAGTTTATAACTTTGGTTTAGATAAAGACATTTTTTATAATTTTTTCTGCAAAATTCTCACAGGCCATCCAAGAAAGGAGATAGAGATGATGCACAATAATCTTTTCCTCATACTTTACAAGACCTGTAAGTTAACAAGATGTACACATGTTTCATGACAGGCCATCAAAGAAAGGAGATAGAGCTTTTAGTTTATGTAAGAAACTTGGGTTAGTTAACAAGATGTACACATGTTTCATGACATACAGGATCATGTACTTGTACACAATGAGGCTGGTGTACACATGAACATCACCTAAGGTTGACATGTTTTAAAACTTAACAAGAGTGGCCTTACTCATATAGAAAACATTTCTTAACTTTTTAGTAGTAACTAGTATAATGATGGTTAAGACCAAACTATATTTCCCTATGTACTCTATTGGTATCCGTGTGTACAAGTCAAATTATATATCCACATGGACAATAAAAAGATCATGGACAATATATAAAGATATATAGTGTGTTATGTTTTGAATATTTTGATATTTCGTGTTTTGCTTTGTAAATGATAAAACTTGCACACCACTTTACCATCTATTTTCTAAATTACGCAAAAGAGTGCATGTGTTATGTATTTGTCAATTGTCATATAAACATGGACTATTTTGGATTGTACATGTGGATAACATGGGCCATGTACAGGTAGATCTGTTTGAAATTATCAACGAATGTGTTTTAGATTTTCTTTTGTAAATAATAATCACATACAACTAGTAAATTAAAAGGAATCACATTTTCAATTCATTAACAAATTTCATATGTACGATAACATTTCTTTTCAAATGTACATTTTTTTCATTATCCACATGTACATATATGTTCGTGTACACCCATTTCACATCTATTTTCAAACTTTCTTTTTCTTTTCGTTTCATATAGACTTCAACATATTTGTATTAATACTAATCTTAAACCATATGACCTTAAAAAGAGCGACACTTTGACCGATGGTGCAGTATATTGCAAATTGATAGTTAGACTTAGACCGGTGGCTAAGCAAAGACGAGTGATGCATAAACAATGGTGATATGAATTTTATGGCGACAAAGGAATAAGAGTCATTGACGCATAGGTTTAATATAATTTGAAGTGGAGTTAGATTTAGACCACCAAAGAGCAGCGACGAGTGAGGCGCTACAAACGAGAATTGCTGGCAACAAAAGAAAAAGTGGAGAAGATATGGAGATAAATCGAGCAAAAATAAATAAGACGATAACAATGACAGATATATATTATTGTTGATAGAGAAAGAAAAGGAGTAGAAACAGAGATTACAAATACTGAAGTTTATATTGTTAATTATTGTTGTCAAAATGAAAAAAATAAGGAGGTTGCAGAGAGAGTGAGGTGAATAATTACTTTAAAACATATGTAATCTCATCCATCCATTTTTATATAGATCTAAAAATCTTATGGCTGAGAAAATTTGATAAATATATGTCAAATCATATTTTTGGAAATGATAATTATTTAGTTAATTATTAATGGGAAGGAAAGAGGTAAATTGGGGGTAGCAAGGTAAACAACCACACATAAACTATCCTAGTAGCTTAAAGTGACTCAAGGTGTAATAAAATGTTAGAAAGTGACCTGCAATGTTAAAAATGTTAGATAATATCAGAAGAGGATAATGATTATCCATTACTTAGCCGACTTACTTCTACCGACTCTCATTATTTTATAAGTGATGATTCATGTGAAGAGAACAGATGCCCATAAACAATCTGTCACCGTCATCAACACTTGTCCTTCTCACCATCATCTGTTTTGTACAATCACCACTGCACGTGTCAGTCAAATAGTTTTGTATTCTTGTGTGTTTAACCGACCTTTCTCCTCTATATAAAGAGGTTCATGTTACTTTACATTTAAGACATATGAGAAATAGAAAAAGTCAATCTCTCTCTCTCGTTATTCCATCATCTCTCTTTTCAAATTATATTAACACTCTCTCCCTCACTCACGAGACACACATATATATATTATTAAATTATATCTTTATTCTATATATTATTATTTCAACACGTTATCAGCACGACGAGCTTTCTTATACCGACCGTTCTTAGACCAAGCAAGCAAGGTGATGTTTAAATTTATGTCTTAAATATATTTAATTTATTTAAATTTTTATTTATTATTCCGGAGTGAGAGGCTAGGCCTTCTCCATTTATTTTCCGGGATGATAGGCGTTGCCTTCCCCGGCTGATCGTTAAGATAGGCTAGGCCTTCACGATCAGAGAAACACGTGGTAGGTTTTACCTCCGTGAATAAAAGGTCAAAAATGGAAGGCTAAGCCTCCTCGGACCTTGATTAAAAGAAAAGGTTAATATGGCCGACTATGTCGCCTCGAACCTTTGAAAATGATCAAATATGGAAGTCTAAGACTCCTGGATCATATGGTGGGCTGGACCCCCAATTTTATTTATGTTATTTAAATTTTTGCAATTTAAGTTTACGCAATTTAATTTTTGCATTTATTTTATGCTTTTAATTTCTGCATTTAAATTATGCATTTATTCTCGTCTATATTTATATTATTTTATGAATACAGTAATCATGTCGAATTTGACAAAGCTCGAAATTAATGCCCTGGATATTACGGGAAATAACTATATGACCTGGGCAGTAGGTGCAAGAATGCACCTAAGAGGTAGCGGGCTTTTGGAAACCATCGATAATACTAAAACGGTGTCGGATGAGAAAAAGGCTAAAGCCATGATATTTTTACGACACCACATACATGATGGTTTAAAAGATGAATATATTACGAAAGAGGATCCTGGGGACCTCTGGCAATCTCTTAAAGAGAGGTTTGATCACCAGAAGTATGTGATCTTACCAAAAGCCAAACACGAGTGGATCCATCTCCGGTTCCAGGACTATAAAAGTGTAAGTGAGTTTAATTCCGCTATGTTCGGAATTACTTCAAAGATGATGTTATGTGGAGAGAAAATAAGCGATTATGATATGATCGAGAAAACTCTCTCCACGTTCCATCCTGAAAATGTAGTCCTGCAGCAACAGTACCGGGTGAATGGATTTAAGCGTTATTCGGAGTTGATGCAAATCCTCCTTGTAGCGGAACAAAATAATCAACTCGTGTTGTTAAACCATCAGGCTCGTCCCACTGGATCTGCTCCATTCCCCGAAGTGAATGTTGCATCATCCAGTTATGATAATTGGAGAGGACGAGGACGTGGACGTGGTCGAGGTCGAAATCATGGTCGTGGGAGAGGACGAGGAAGAAGATTCCGTCCGTATGATGAAAGAACTAAAAAAGACTCCCAAGAGAATGAGAGGGGCCGGGATGATAAAAGGCAAACAGAAAAGGTTTGCTACAGATGTGGCATGAAAGGTCATTGGGTACGTACTTGTCAGACGCCAAGACACTTAGCCGATCTGTATAGAGAATCCCAAAAGGGAAAAGAGAAAAGTGGAGGTGAAACGAATTTCATCTCGGATGAACCCGGGCCATCCTTTCATGATTTAAATGATGATACTCATCTCGACGTATCAGATTTTCTGGTTGAGCCAGAAAACATCGATGTGTGATATAAGATCGATGTGATATAAGTCTACTGTATTATAGTATCGTTATCTTTTGTTTGTAAAATAGATGTTATATTTCATGTTTCATGTTTCATATTTTATGTTCAATAATATATGTTTTATAAATATTTTAAATTCAGAAAGAATGCCAGACTTTGAGACTTTGGATGGAGATATGTGCTTGGCGGATAGTGCGTCAACGCACACAATAATTAAAGATAGAAAATATTTCTCCAGTCTCAAAATGAAAGATTACGCTGGAAGCGTAAGTACAATATCAGGTAATGCAAAGATTATTATGGGCTCTGGTAGAGCGAAATTTTCAATGCCAGGGGGAACAATATTTGAGATAGGTGATGCATTGTATTCCCCCGAGTCTCATAGAAACTTATTAAGTTTTAAGGATATCCGAAAGAATGGATATCATATTGAGACTATGAGTAAAGATGGCATTGAGTTTCTTTGCATTAAGTCCGAGAGGAAACATATATTGGAAGAGTTAAGAATGTTATCCTCTGGACTATATTGTACAAAAATAAACATGACTGAGTCCTATGCCGTGGTAAACATAAAGTTTACTGATACATTTAAAATCTGGCATGAGAGGCTAGGACATCCTGGTTCAGTCATGATGAGAAAGATAGTGCAAAACTCGAATGGCCATCCGTTGAAACACGGAAAAGTTTTGCAAACGGGCGAGTTTACATGTAATGCATGTTCTCAAGGAAAGTTTATAACTCGGCCATCACCAGCAAAAGTAGGCAATGAATCACCAATGTTTTTAGAAAGAATACATGGTGATATATGTGGACCGATTCACCCACCTTGCGGGCCATTTAAGTATTTCATGGTATTGATTGACGCATCTACTAGATGGTCAAGTGTGTGTCTTTTGACAACACGAAATACGGCTTTCGCAAAGTTCATTGCCCAAATAATAAAGCTGAGAACGCAGTTCTCAGAGTATGCCATTAAGAAAGTAAGGCTTGATAATGCTGGTGAGTTTACATCGCAAGCCTTTGATGATTATTGTATGTCAATGGGGATTGATGTAGAGCATCCAGTTCCCCATGTGCATACACAAAATGGCATGGCTGAGTCGTTGATAAAACGGTTGCAGTTGATTGCAAGACCGTTAGTCTTGAGAACAAAGCTCCCAATTTCTATATGGGGTCATGCTATTTTGCATGCAGCTGCACTAATTCGGTTGAGACCGAGTGCATATCATAAGTACTCCCCATCACAATTGGCATCTGGGCTAGAGCCAGATGTATCCCATCTCCGTGTTTTTGGGTGTGCGGTCTATGTTCCGATAGCTCCGCCACAAAGAACAAAAATGGGCCCACAAAGGAGATTGAGAATATATGTGGGTTATACGTCACCAAGTATAATAAGATATCTGGAACCAGTAACTGGTGATATGTTTACGGCAAGATTCGCCGATTGCCATTTTAATGAGGATGAATTTCCAGGGTTAGGGGGAGGAATTAGAGAAATTCCTAAAGAGATTACATGGTGTACACAGTCGTTGTTACACCTTGATCCCCCTACGAATCAAAGAGAGCTGGAAGTTCAGAAAATTGTGCATTTGCATAAATTGGCAAACCAGTTACCAGATGCGTTCACAGATACGAGAAGGGTGACGAAATCATATATACCCGCTGAAAATGTTCCATCAAGAGTTGTTGTTTCTGGGGAACAAACTGATGGAAACAAAATAAATGAACCTGGGGTTCAGTTAAAGAGGGGGAGACCAGCGGGTTCTAAAGATAAAAATCCCCGAAAGAAAAAGAAATTGGTTGAACAAAGTGAAAAGGTTCCGGAAGAACCTGATATTAAAAAATGTCTGAAAGAAGGCATAGATGAAAAGGTTCAAGAAGAACCAAATAAAGATAAGGATCCAGATGACGAGGAGGGAACAGAAAAGTATGAGATTTCCATCAACTACGCCCATGATCAAAAGTTATTGATCAGAAATAAAATAAAAGATGTTGATGGAATGTTCTCATTTTCTGTGTCCAAAGAAATAGATCACGAAAGTGATGACCCCGATCCAAGGTCCATTTTAGAATGTCAGAAAAGACATGATTGGGAGGAGTGGAAGAAGGCCATTCAAATTGAATTACTCTCCCTGAATAAAAGGAATGTCTTTGGACCTATCGTCACAACGCCTGAGAATATAAATCCTGTTGGGTATAAGTGGGTATTCGTGAGAAAAAGAAATGAAAAGAATGAAGTAACACGATATAAAGTCCGATTAGTAGCCCAAGGTTTTTCTCAGAGACCGGGAGTTGATTTTGAGGAAACGTATTCCCCGGTAATGGATGCAATTACGTTTAGATTTTTGATGAGCCTTACGGCGTCAAAAAATCTTGAAATGCATCTCATGGACGTTGTGACAGCTTATTTGTATGGATCATTGGATAATGATATATATATGAGACTCCCTGAAGGATTGAAAATGCCAGGGGCATTGAAAGAAAAATCCAGGGAGAACGATTTGTGTCAATGGATTAGTTCGAGTTAAGTTACAGCGATCACTATACGGATTAAAGCAATCCGGACGCATGTGGTACAATCGCTTAAGTGACTATCTCTTGAGTAAAGGATATGTGAACAATGCGATATGTCCCTGCGTTTTTGTTAAGAAATCGTCATCTGGCTTTGTGATCATCGCTGTATATGTAGATGACCTGAACATGATTGGAACTCAAAAGGAAGTTGATGATGCTCGAACTCATATGAAAGAGGAGTTCGAAATGAAAGATCTCGGCAAGACAAAGTTTTGTCTTGGGCTCCAGATAGAGCACCTCCGAGAAGGAATATTTGTGCATCAATCAAACTATACGAAAAGGTTATTGAAACGCTTTCGTATGGATCAAGCGACTTCTTTGAGTACTCCAATGGTTGGTAGATCTCTCAATGTTGAGAGTGATCATTTTAGACCCTGCGAAGATAGCGAGAAGATATTAGGTCCTGAAGTACCTTATATGAGTGCTATCGGTGGGCTATTATACCTTGCAAACTGTACCAGGCCTGATATTGCTTTTGCAACTAATCTCTTAGCAAGATATAGCTCTGCTCCTACTCACAGGCATTGGAACGGAATAAAGCATTTATTCCGTTATTTACAAGAGACTATTGCGCTTCACGAAGCATGTCGAGAATGTGTGTGGCTGAGATCAATGAGTCACCACATACAAGATTCAAGCGGAATAGTTAACAAGAAAGAGCCGACGAAAGTTTTTGAAGACAACTCGGCTTGCGTCGCTCAACTCAAAGAAGGCTATATTAAGAGCGACAGAACGAAGCACATCCCTCCGAGATTTTTCTCGTACATTCGGGAGCTCGAGAAAAATAAAGAAGTGGACATTGAATATGTACGGTCATGCGACAATCCGGCTGACTTGTTCACCAAGTCTCTTCCGACTACAACATTCCGGAAACACGTCGACGGTATCGGGATGCGGCGTTTGCGTGACTTATGAAGAAAAAGCTATGTCCATTATTCTCAGGGGGAAATTACGTCAGTGTACTCTTTTTCCCTTATCATGGTTTTTATCCCATTGGGTTTTTCCATGACTAAGTTTTTAACGAGGCACTACGTAATACAAAATGGATAATCAAGGGGGAGTGTTAGATAATATCAGAAGAGGATAATGATTATCCATTACTTAGCCGACTTACTTCTACCGACTCTCATTATTTTATAAGTGATGATTCATGTGAAGAGAACAGATGCCCATAAACAATCTGTCACCGTCATCAACACTTGTCCTTCTCACCATCATCTGTTTTGTACAATCACCACTGCACGTGTCAGTCAAATAGTTTTGTATTCTTGTGTGTTTAACCGACCTTTCTCCTCTATATAAAGAGGTTCATGTTACTTTACATTTAAGACATATGAGAAATAGAAAAAGTCAATCTTTCTCTCTCGTTATTCCATCATCTCTCTTTTCAAATTATATTAACACTCTCTCCCTCACTCACGAGACACACATATATATATTATTAAATTATATCTTTATTCTATATATTATTATTTCAACAAAAAACTCAATAAAGAAATAGTGGGGTCGGCAAAAATTATTTTAGGAGTATAAGAGGAAAGAAGGAAACACTTGGGCTAGGTTAGAGGGTTTAGGTTAGGTTTGGTTGTAATTCTGTAGATTCATTAAGGATACTTTAGTATTTACTCACGTTTCTGTAATTAAAGAAAAAAGAAAATTAAATTATTTAGTAAGTGGGGCAAATTAGAATAAATGATGAAGTTAGTAGGGCGAATCAGAATAAAGTCCTAAATTTACATAAAAAGGAAAGTTATCTTTTTGACAAAATGTACAGATTTGTGAAATCTTTGTCTCTTCTCTCTCTTTCTTTCTTCTTTGGTTATTTTCTAACCAAACACATTTTGGAGTCTGTCTGAGGAGGAGAGTGTAATAAGAAGAAGAATAGAAGAATGGGTGTGGATTTGAGACAAGTGGTGGCTGGAATCCTCACCATTACCATGTTTGTAATGCTCGGACAAATGCTTCATAGAGACTACTTTGATGCTGTTCAGGTATCACACTAACCCAACACTGTCTCTGTTAGTAGTGTCTGAGCTTAATTCAAAGTGGGTGTGTTCTGTAATTTGTGGATCGTAGATCTATAGTGTTTACAGAGTCTTATGGGTTTTATTCATTATGGGTCGGTTATGGATGTTGCATTGATGTTAAAAGACTCAGACTTTATAGAGAATGATTATGAAAGCTTCAAGCTTTTTTCTTATTGGTAGCTAAAACTCCAAATGCTTTTTGCAGGTTCAAGGAGATGCACATGATATTGTATTCCATGGATCAAAAGTAGCTCTTAAAGAAGATGGACTTGTTAGATCAAGTGAAGGGCCTTGGATGGAGAATAGCCATCAACTTAAACCCTGTTGGTCAATATCTCAACCTGGTATATATATATATGCCTCTCTGATCGGCTCTGCTTTCAAATAGCCTCTGCCGTTTTTTGAATTGGTTTGCTTCAATGTTTTTAGATGAAGAGGTATCGTCAAAGGGTTATGTTACATTCTCCTTAACCAATGGTCCTGAGTACCATATCTCTCAGGTATTTCTTCATATTGATGCTAAAGTGTTCTCCTTTAGATATGTTCTCTTATGTATAACTTTATCATCTTGTTTAGATTACTGATGCTGTGATGGTGGCGAAGCATCTTGGAGCAACGCTTGTGCTCCCTGATATAAGAGGAAGCAAACCTGGTGATGAAATGTTAGTGTTCTATGTATTCTCATAAACGTTGTTTTGGTTTCGCCATGTTGTTTGCTTATGAACAAGTTTTTATTTGCTTGACCAGGAACTTTGAAGACATCTATGATGTGGACAAACTCGTTAAAAGCTTAGAAAGCGTTGTCAAAGTTGTGAAGAAACTCCCAAGCCACGTTTCTTTAAGAGACATCGCCATTGTTAAGGTTCCTACAAGAGTTGCAGAAGACTACATCAAGGAGCATATCGATCCCATCTTCAAATCAAAAGGGAACATCAGAGTCACAACCTATTTCCCTTCCGTGAATCTGAGGAAATCATCTCTGGACGGTGAGACCGACCCGGTTTCTTGTTTGGCAATGTTTGGTTCCTTGGAGCTGCAACCAGGAGTGAATGATCTGGTGGAGTCGATGATTCAGCGGCTTAAGACACACAGCAAGAACTCTGATGGCCGTTTCATAGCCATAGACTTGAGGGTTGAGATACTTGAGAAGAAAAACTGCCGTGAAACAGGTGCAGCTGGATCCAAAACCTGTTACAACGCACAAGAGATCGCATTGTTCTTGAGGAAGCTTGGGTTTGGCGGTGATACAACTATATACCTGACTCAGCCAAGATGGGAGAGCAGCCTCAACATTCTTAAGGACATTTTCCCTAAAACGTTTACTAAGGTGTGTTGTGTAGAATCTTTAATCATTTTTGTTCAGTCTCTGAAGAGTTCTCATCCTTTTGCTGGTTCTTTGATGGTTTCTGGAAATTGTAGGAGGCTATAGTACCGGAAGACAAGAAGTCGAAGTATCTTGAGTTGGAAAATTCAGAGTATGAAAATGTTATTGACTTCTACATAAGTTCAAGGAGTGATGTATTTGTGCCGGCCATTCCCGGTCTGTTTTACGCTAATACAGTTGGTAAAAGGATAGCTTTAGGCAAGCCTCAAGTGTTGGTTCCAGCAGAGATCTCAGGAACGTCTGGTCTTTCTACTGATTACATCTCTCCCTACATCTCAAAGAAGAATCACTTGGCGTATTCATGCTTCTGCTGAACTTCTCTGGTCTCATTTACGAGGGGAAGTGCTTTTGCCAAGAAAAACCATGAAAGGGTCTTCTCACCAAGTGAAAAGCCATCTAGTTACCAGAGGGGTTCCGGTTGTTTATTGATAAGTTTAGTTCGGTACAAATTCGATTTTTTAGTCAAGTATATTCTCTCATTGGGCTTGTCTTGTTTAGGAAAGGTAACTTTCGTAATTTACAGTTTGAATTGAATCTATTGGCTCATAGTTTTTTCTTCCTAGTCATTTGGTAACGGTGGTTTGAGTACTTAAGTATGAGGAGGAACAGAGAGGAGAGGGATAGACATTGTTCTTTCTTTGTCGTCAAATATTGCTGAACTGCGAAATGGAAAAAAGCAGCAACTGTGCGAGAATAATTCAGTGTATGATCTGTTTATTACTCATTTAGATATAAAAGAGATCAAAGCAGCAAAGATGAGAGGCAGAAGAGAAACACAATATGATGATACAAGAACATAATATTAAGACGAACCAAGAGAACCACGTAAAGGCTTTTTGAATCATAGTGTCGACCATTGAATCTCTTGTGTTGTCTCGGCAGTTCTTCAACGAGTCCGAGCCTTCTCTAAGGCCAGACACTCTTTCAGCTCCTTGACAACCTGGCTCATGTTTGTTTCAATTCCAGCTGCACAACCGCGTGCTATCTCCATAGCTTTCCTGACCGAGTTAGGCTCAAAGTCACCGTTAAGCCTGGGATCAACAAGCCTTAGAGCATCGCCTTTCGCGAGCTCTAGATCGAACCACGTGGCAATGTGAGGACTTTCACGTTTGACGTCAACCACAGGCTGATTGGTTATCATTTCCAACAGAACAATGCCAAAGGCATAATTGTCGCTCGTTTGTGTTAACCTGTTTGAAGTGAAGTACCTGCATTATCACAACAAAAGCAGTGACTCGGAGAGTAACATCTTCATTGTCCATTAAATTTTTATGAGGAAAACTTACTCGCTATGCACGTAAGGTTCTCTTCTAGGTATCATTACATAAATCTTATTTGACGCCTGTGTGTTAGGGTCAGTTGGAAAGGATCTAGACATCCCAAAATCAGCCAGTTTCGCTTCAAAGTTTCCGTCGAGTAGAATGTTTGTCGGCTTAATGTATCTGTGAAGGACCTGCAACTTTCTATGCAAATACTTAAGACCTATAAATGCACTTTACAAACATCAGTGTTTGGCCATGACTGAGAGAAACTCTGTTTTTAATAACTTGAGCTTAAAGTTACCCTTAGCTACTCCGATGATGATTTTTAACCTGCTTTCCCAGCTAAGGACAGTACCGAACATGCCTGTTACATCAACGCAGAGGTTATCTTTCTTGTGGCATTTTGTAGTTTGAAGAGCAAACTAAAAATTGGAATGTGGTTATATACCAGATAGATGATCCTGCAAGTTTCCATTGCCCACGAATTCGTAGATTAGGGCCAAGTGCTCACCTTCATCGCAATACCCAATGAGTCTCACCAAGTTTTTGTGACGAACTTTAACAAAGTCATGAACCTGATGGACCAACAAAACATTCAGCTGGTGATAAATAAATACCTAATTTGTTTTCAGGGAAACTATAATTACCTCTTTGGTAAACTGTTGAATGTCATAGACTGATGCTCGGTTTAGCATCTTTACTGCTACTTTTTTTCTACTAAGAACTCCATGATTCTCTCTGGAGATATGGTTCTCGATAAACCACACCAAATCGTCCTTTTCCATGAATTCTATTGAAGTTGTTGGTAATTTTCTTAACCTGAGAATAGCTGTATTGATTCTCTGCCAAGGAAGGAGCCGAACCTGCATAGAAACGTTTGGTAAAGAAATAGTTAGAAAATAGATATAATCAAAAGTTCCTAAAAGGTTTTAGATGTTTTGCATTTAACACACAGCAAATGAACTTAGAAACGGGACGCCTCAGGCCTGTCATTGCCTAACACTGCAAACTGGTTTGTCTGTTTCTTAGAAACACAAATGGCCATTTAATACAAAAGAGCAGAGGAACTTTTCCACGACAGCTTCGAAGAAAAGTCATCTTCTCTAGTGAATACCAGCTTTAGGGGTTCCCACGTTGCATATGACACTTGAAGAAACTATAATATTTATCTATAAGATCGTGTAAATCACTATAACAGCTCTGTATATTTTCTTTTAAAATGGCAACTTCCTCTTGTGGTGTTTTTAGTCGATTTTCTTTAAACAACTTGTATCTGTTTAAATGAACAGGTAAACGCGGTTGTTAAGCAGACAAAGATCAGACACTTTCGTTTGATTTGACTAGGGAAAAGCTCAATTATTAACACAACTTTTCTCCTTACTAAACACGCCGTTTTAACTCAGAGCATACTTCAAATTCAAATTCTAAAAATACAATGAAGATCTGAACTACAACTCAGCGTCACTACAACAAGCTTTTTGTTGTGCATAGAATTTTAAAAGTTACACTTATGAGAGTTTTTAACATCAAAAAACGCGACAGAGAAGAATTCATCAGCACATATTTCCAAATCAGAAACCTGACACAACACTCTTAACTATTTCTCCAAGAGTGTCAGACTCGTGGCTTCCATTTTTCGAGGCCAAGAGGAATGTATCGATTAACTCAGACCCTTTGGAAGAAAGTTTCAGATCATAGTAGAGATTGGTCTATAGGATTGTGTGCTTCGATGTCAACGTGCTGGATTCCAGGGACAAGCTCTTGGATCTCTTTCTCTAACCGGTCTACTTCGCTTCCTAAAGCCGTTACAACCTCCTCACCTGCAACAATGATATTACTCAGGTTTTGTTTCAAACTTGGGACATAAAACTATGACAAATCCACAAGTAAAAGAACTTGGCGGATACCGTAGTTTGACATAACATTGAGCATTGCAGAATCGTCTCCCCTCTTTGCAGCCTCGCGAAACTGAGCAAATACACCATCAATAATCAGAAATTTTGAAGTAAGTAACCATACATAAGCTCATCAGCTAAAAAGAGACAACTGTGAGATAAAGGCTGCAACTTTAGTTACCTGCTTCGCCCACTCTTCACGCCCAGTTCTCTTCAGATAGTTTTGGACAACAACCTGCCCGTTGAAATCTGTTTTGCATATATCAGTTAATACTTCAATCTTTTAAGGTTTTGCCTTTTTATCTTCTTCTTGCTAAGCCAAGGAAACCTTTCAACAGTTGAAGAAACTCACCTATTTCAGCCTTGAATCTGAAGGATCCAGGGCCAATCACTTCACTTTTGCAATCGTATAAAGCATCTACAGCCTACACACCAAAAATTCCATCATTGACTTCACCCTAGCAGCTATTATATGTAAAAGATTTCTGAGTTACAAGAAGCAGAAATATGTACCGAGTCGTTCTTTAAAAAATGAAGAACTTTACGCATATCTTGATCATCCATTGCTCTTCCAATCAAGGCATGTCGGTTCCGTTGAATGAGAAATATAGCCACCTAGTAAAAGTCCATGCTCTTTGGTCGTAGCATATGTATGTGTATATATATATATGTATAAACAATATTAGAAATTAAGTAGAGAACGTACCATTCCAAGTAAATTTCCGACAACAATAGATCCTATAGGATCATAAATAGGATTTCCTGTCATTTTGACAGCAACAAGAGATGCCGCAGCAATTGCCAAACCTGTCACTGCAGCGCCGTCCTGCGTGTATACAGTATTGAGTATTGACCAACAGATAATCAAATACATGATATTATTTAGCATTGACTTTCAATGGTTTACTCTAGCAACATTATATTGCTCTGTTTTTGAATATATTCAGAAAAACTGATACAAAAGTAATACCTCTGTCATAACAGCAACAGAAGTAGGATCATGACCACGCCATATATAATCTCTAATGGTCATGCCTTCTTGTGCAGCCCCTTTTTTGACAGATTGAATTGCAACGAGAAGCGAAGCACCTTTAATACATACAAGATTATTAACAAACAGCATTGAGTGTGTAGGCTTGACGGTGACGTAAGAAAAAAAACTTGTTACCTTCAATCAGAAAAGAGCCACCAATTACCAAAGCAGCATATTCCATATTTGGAGGTGGCTGAGCAACATTATAAAAAAAAATTGATGAAAAAACAGCATAGAGAAAATGTACAAAACTATCTAACAACCCAAAGATCAAATAGCAGATAATGTTCCGAGCCAATTACCTGAGAAGTCCACAAGTTCTGTACTCCATTAACAATGGTAGCACCAGACCCAAGGCAAAAGATACCAACAGCAGATATCAAAGACCATACAAATCTTTCCTTTGAGTAGCCATATCTGAGCAAGGAAACAAACTTGGTTTAACAAATTTTCAAACAATAGAAAGCTGTTCTGTGTCCACTACCGAATAGTGTTATATAAAGATTAATAGAGACTCACGGATGAAGTGCATCTGGTGCACGCCTTGAGCTACTGAGCCCATAAGCAAGAAGTGCCTATAACATCAAAATGTATCAGTTCCTCTTCTGCACCCAATAGTTAATACACTAAACTGGACACAAAAAAGAAAGCTAAAAAAGACATAAAACAGCAACAAACCTGGTTAGCGAAATCAGCGACAGAGTGAACAACTTCAGCCATAATGACATGGCTAGAGCTCGTCCACCAAACCCCAAACTTGAGCGAGAACACAAGGAAATTGCACCATAGCGCAGTAGTGACAGCTCTCTGACTGCAAGATGTTCAAAAATTAGAACCAACTAAAGATAAAACTAGAGAGCTTCACCAGCAGAGAAGTTAGCTAAAAAGGTAAATGTAAGGATTCATCTTCTCATGATATGTCACTTAACAACAAAAGCTATGAAACTAAACCCAAAAAGAAGCTAGTTAACATCGTATTCTACCCAAAAAAGAAAAAAACTGATTTTTTTTCATGAGGACACAACAAGAGATAAAAGTTTTGCACTTTTTTGAAAACAACCATTAATAGCACAGCCCCAATTGAAAACCAAACAAGATTACTTAAACAAGACCAGTACAGCTAGTCACATTACAAGAAAACAGAAACAAGGCATTACCTATGTTGATCATTGATCTCAATCCTCTTCACTTGTTTAGCCCGAGTGAAGAAATCTGTTTTATACCCAACACCAAGTACCACTCAGTAGAGCACACTAACAATTAATTAATTAATAAAAATGAAAACTTTAAGGTCAAAAGGAGACAACATACTCCGGTGAGAAGAGAAGGAATCAGTAAGGGTAGTAGTAGTATCTCTATCGAGCGAAACAGAACATCTCACGCCAAGACCTCGACTTGATAAAAGAAACCCTCTTAGCTGCGGACTGGAACGGATTAGAGAGCTGAAACTCCGGTGAGACGAATCTACAGCAGCTCCGTCGTTTCTCTCGTCGAGTTGCAGCAACAAGTGAAGTGAGCAGCCGCCGCCGCCGCCGACACTTGTTCCCCTGCTGTAACCCTTCTTCAATGGAGAACGCAGAAGAAGCCGAGAGAATATGCGATGCGGTGATTGCATTTCAGAGTCCTGTGAGCATGCAAAGTTTGGGTTTTTTTTATATTTTCCGGGAAGAAAGGAGAAAGCTTTGCTTTTTGTTCCCGGAGAAGAGGGGATTCGATAATCAGTTTACAGGAAACAGAGCTGTGAAGAAAAAGGTTTAAGGGTTGTGAAAGGAGGAAGTTGATTTTGAGTTTGTGGTGTGATAGGGCTCGCTCGGCGGAAGTAAGTCTACGATGCTCTCTGCGTGTTGCCCATCAAGTTAAGAAGACGAGCAAAAAAATATCTTTCTTCTCTTTTCTTTTTCTTTTTCTTTTTCTTTTTCTTTTTAGTTCTGAGGAAAAATTTTATCTTTAGACCAAAATAACATAAATTGAATATTGTATTTAGGGTATTTGTATAGAAGTGTTCAAAAAAAAAAGGTATTTGTATAGAAAGAAAATTCAGATAGATATTTGAACGAAGTAAATAAAATAAGGATACTAAAATCATTTATATTCCTCATAAAAAAAATTCTCCACAAAGATATATATATATATATATATATATAAGAATATCCTGCTTTTTAACCTATTTAAAAGATTAGCTCACAAATGAACAAATAAAAGTGAATGATCATTTTGTATTAGTTCTGAGTTTTAATATAAAACTAGATTATGATCCGCTTTTAAAAGTGCGGATACATTTTTTTGTTTTGCATTTTTTAAAAATTTTAATTTTTATATTTATGTTTTAAATTATATTTATGTTTTAAATTATATTTGTGTTTTTATTTGTATAATATATTTTTAAACGATTAATAAGAGGCTTTAATAATTATATTAAAATAGTTGGACCACACCTATATCAATAAGTTATGTTCCTATTTTAATAGTATTGATTATATTAATATCTTTTCTATTTAAATATAAATTCTATAAATATTTTCTTGATAGCTGTTTTAATAAAATAATAATGTTAACATGTATTTATATTTAAAAATTTTAATTTAATATAATTTTATAGAATTTTTGATTAAAGTTATCAATGTGAATGTTCTTAAAACATTGAAGTGTTATATATACAATATCTAAGAAATGTAATTGGTGTTTCAAATTTGAATAAGCCAAATATCTTATTTTTAAAGGTTAAAACATGATATCAGATTTTCTTGACAAGATAAGATAATTCCTGAAATTTCAAGAGCATATTTCCTTCATATGAAAACAAGCATGGAATCAAAAATATCTCTGAACAATTGTGATATTATAAAGAAAATCTTGTATGCCCTTGAAAACAAAGAAAGCAGTCACAGTCGCAATTAAATATCTTTTCAGCAATTTTTTTTAATCAAATACTTTTCAGCAATTTTCTATAGGCTAATATTATCACGAAGTCAAAAAAATCTTTTTATCACAAGTCTTGTTGACAACAAAGAAAAATCACAAGCAATTTTTCTTTTATTTTCGTTCTGTTGATTATAAGTTTGACTTGAGGCATTTAAGATGTAAAACCATGATTTTCTTTACATGGAGCTAAAGGCATTTCCAATTCAACTCCATTTTTTACTTCAAAATGGAATAAAGTGAATATGGAGTAACAAATGATCCAACTCAACTTCATATATCACTCTATTTTGAAGTTTACTCTATAAATAGAGTTCTGTTTTTTTTTGTTCAGGACTCCATTATGGAGTGAACAATAGAGTGGGATTGAAGACTTGGAGCACTTTTATTCCATATTCATTTTTACTATATTTTAGAGGAAAAATTAGAATTTTATATTGGAAATGCTCTAAGTCCCGAAACCCTGGATATAAGGAGCACACTCTTTTGCTAAGATCTTAAATAAAAGTTAATTGCATACAACCGAGACTGCAACATTGGATCAGAAGTCTGGTGGACCAATGCAACAACAGTTTATGAAGCATTTTGAATCATGACAGACTATACATAATAGAGCATTATCACCAAGATTATATCGTGACAGACTCAGTTTATCACCTGAGATGATCAAACTCTGTTTCAGATTCTCTTGCTTGTAATAAGAGCCAACACTGTGACTGTGAGGTGCTTATGTCATTAGCAACTGTCATCATCATTTGATCAGCCTCAAGATTTGCATCCTGCAACAAGATATATCAGGATGTTGCTTATTATAATGAACTTTGAGTACATATGAAGAAGGATGAATTCGTTTTAGCACAACAAACTATTTGTTCAAAACATGATGGTGTGACTTACTTACTTTACTCTTATTTAACCTAAGATCTTTGTCTGTTTGAGGAGCGCCTTTGGATAAGTCTCTAAAAGCATCTATGATTATGTGTAGTCACTTAGACAGACAAATCGATGAATCCATTTTACTACAAAACGAGCAAAATATATAGGTAAGTACTGGCTTACCTTGTTCGCCCACATAAATCCACATGCATTGCAAAGTGTTCTTGGCCCTTTAGGTCCACAACGCATCATTGGAGTTGACTTCTCCTCGATTCTACAGTGCCGGCATCTTACAGGCTCCAGAGAAATTCGAAGGAAGAAGTGTTCACAATTACAGTATGGCTGTGCTAATGTAATGTATATGTCTTGACATTGAATCAATTGATAACTTTTCAGAGTTCTGATATCTCTATAATGTTTTTGGAATGCAAGAACAACTTCTTAAGATGCTTAGCAAACACATGATCTCTACCTTAGGTTAAACTCAAAACATTTAGCAACTCACGAGATTTTTCGATTATGAGCCTCGGTACTTTCTATAGCCCATGTTTGATTCGAACTCCGGCTAGAACCAGCAGACGCAACTTCATCACTGTTTGACTTGACAGATGTGAACTGACCTTTATCATTTTATCATTTAACTTTAAATAAATATATTATTTTATAAAATATCTCAAAATAACAAAATGTAAAAAGATAGTATATCAAGAATTTAATTTTAAAAATTTAGAGTTTATTTTTTAAAGTTTATCATTTAGTTTCTTTTTGTTCAACAAAATATAAGTCGAGAAAATTATTTTTTCTTAATGAATATCATTTTATATATTTTGTGCTAATTATTTGACAATTTTTGTAAAAATGCTGTTAATAAAGTTTATCTTTATTTATTGACTAATTAAAAAAAATAAAATAAAGGACCATATAAGTAAATATATGATTGTTTTGGTGTTTCATGTACTGTTTGTTGTTTCGTTCTACATTTATTCTTCTTCGTCAACCCGACCTGCTAAATCTTAAATCGGATCTGTAACTTCGATTCATTTAATAAAGCTTTCGTCTCTTCTTCCATCTCATTGAGAGGATTCGCAAAGTTGAATCCTTTTTTCGATTTCTTCTTCCTCTGTTTCATGGAATCTGACTTCCCAATTCGACTCTGTTTTTGCTGCTGAGTGAGTGAGAGAGAGAGATGGCGAGAAGTAGATCGATTAGTGGCTCTGGGGTATGCAAATATCTGAATCCAGCGTATTACCTTAGAAGGCCGAGACGTTTGGCTTTGCTTTTCATTGTCTTCGTCTCTGTTTCCATGGTGGTTTGGGATCGTATCAATCTTGCCAGAGAACATGAGGTATGCTTTTGTCTGAATCTCTCCGTGTCTAAAGAGACAGTTCTAGTGTCATAACCGAATCTTATAAAGTAGCTTATGTTTTGGTCTCTTCATGGAATCTAGACAGAACTCTGAATCTCTCTGTGTCTAAGAGGCTGTTCTAGGATTGACCGAATCTTCTGAAGTAGCTTATGTTTTGTCTCTTTATGGAATCTAGATAGAACTCTGAATCTCTCTCTCTGTCTAAGAGACAATTCCAGTATCATAGGTTGGTGGTAAGCATAATCTAATTCTATAGCTTGTGTTTTAGGACTTGTATGGTTTGTTACCTTTTTAGCTTAGGTCTAGAAGTTAGAAAGGTGACATCTTTATAGGAGTCACTTCACAAGGAAGATGGTGCCTTGCTAGAAAAGAACTGTGATTGATGGCTCAATTCATTAAAGAAACTATTATGTGCGTTTGTTGATTTGCTTGACTTAGACAGAACAGAAGTGATGATACTTTTGTTTCAAGGAAGTGGATGATTCTTTTGTGACCGTTGTACTGCTGATGTGTAACAAGTCTTTTGTCTTTCAGGTTGAAGTTATTAAGTTAACTGAAGAGGTTTTAAGGCTGGAACAGATGGTAAGATATGTTATTTTCTTCTCGTACTCTATAGCCTTCAGTGATTTTGTTAGTCAACTTAGAGCCCTGTTTCCGTTTTTCATGTTGCACTGTGTGGTCATTCGTTTCTGGAAATACATTGTGTTAGATGGACTTTGAGTAGCTTAAGACCTACTAAATCTTCAGGACTATATAAGGTTTCTAATGCTTTTTTCAAATGTTTAGCTAACTAACTATATTTTCTGGTAGTTAGAAGAGCTTAGAGGTGTTGGCGATGGTAAAAACTTGATGACTCAGAAGGATGTTCCAGAAGATCCAGTTGATATGGAGCGAAGGCAGAAAGTAAAAGAGGCAATGATCCATGCTTGGAGCTCATATGAGAAGTATGCATGGGGTAAAGATGAGCTTCAGGTACACCGATTATTTTCCAAATGAATTTTCACCCTTGCCTACATATAATCTAGCGAAGATTCCGGATTATACAAATCAATATTATTCATGACATTTGGTGCATTTTGCTATGAGGTTATCTCAAGTTACAGCAGTTTCCATATGACTGCACTTCTGCAAGTACTGTTGTTGAGATCGTTTTCTCGGAAAAAAAAGCTTGTGGTCTGAAGTTATTCTTGTTCTTTCATTCTTTATTGTCAGCCTCGGACAAAAGATGGCACTGATAGCTTTGGTGGCCTCGGAGCAACTATGATAGATTCTTTAGATACGCTCTATATAATGGGTCTAGATGAGCAGTTTCAGAAAGCCAGAGAGTGAGTGACTAACCGGAGGCTCTTCATGAGAAGTTTGTTTCTTTATTATTAACTTCCAGCTTTTTGAAGTGTCTGCCAACATTCTTTTGCTTGTTGTATTTTATTTGCAGGTGGGTTGCTACCTCATTGGATTTCGACAAGGATTATGACGCCAGTATGTTTGAAACAACCATAAGGTTGCTTTAACAGGTTTACTTTGGTTGTTTCGTTGTATCAGTCATAGGAAGAGTTATATCATTTGGGATTATTAGTTGTGTCTTGATTAACATAAGATGTGGAGAGGATTTTATTGCATTGCATTTGCTCTTTCTCTTTATTTATTTTTCAGAGTTGTGGGCGGACTTCTTAGTACTTATGATCTTTCTGGTGACAAAATATTCCTCGAAAAGGCTAAGGATATAGCAGACAGATTATTACCTGCATGGAACACTCCAACGGGTATACCTTACAATATTATCAACTTGAGAAGTGGAAGTGCTCACAACCCTTCTTGGGCAGCAGGGGTGAGTCCTAGATTACTCAGTCTTTTTCATCTAGATCCTTTCAAAGCCGTTAATACTTGATTTGTTTATAGAGATAATGGTAACTCGCTCCAGAAACTGGGTGGTCTTGTTCTCTAATTGACATTCCTGATTATGTTCCCAAAAGACTCCTTAGAGGCTATTAGCTTAAAATCAAGTTCTAACCACTTTCTTAGATGCTTCAGTGTCACGTATAAAAACTTAGGTCTAGACTCGCCAGAAACACGGTGTCTTGGTTTCCCTTAATGCAAAAGTTAACATTCTTTTTATAGGCCTAGACTGGAAACAAGTGATGGTTTTAGAGTTGATCGTAACTATAGTTTATTAACCAACTATATTTGCTTCACTGACAGTTTTATTCTGTGTATGTGTTTGGATTTAGATATATTTGATTGAGTACATTTGGTTTTGTAAGTTGTAGCTAATTGTTGCATCATTTTTTGATGTACTAGGGAGACAGTATTCTTGCAGATTCTGGCACTGAGCAGCTTGAATTTATCGCCCTTTCCCAGAGGACAGGTGATCCAAAATATCAGCAGAAGGTACATATCTCTGTTACTTTCATGTCTGGTTTAAAGATCAGCTAATGGGAGAATATTTTGACTTTGTCCAACACTTGTTGTATCATAAGTAGGTGTAAAAGGGGAAACATATCTCCATTAGTACTGTCTTTAATTCTGAAGAAATTATTTGGTGCTAAAGATTTGATTAGTTTGTTTACTTGTGTCTCTCAGGTAGAGAAAGTTATTACGGAACTTAATAAGAACTTCCCCGCGGATGGTTTACTTCCCATCTATATAAATCCGGATAATGGTAATCCATCCTACTCCACCACAACATTTGGTGCCATGGGAGACAGGTAATTTTCTCAAACCAGACATCCTTTTTTTGTGTTGGTTGGATCTTCTGAACGTGACTTTGCTATACAACGGTTACTAAAGTTCTGGTTTTTGTAGCTTTTACGAGTATTTGCTCAAAGTTTGGGTGCAAGGGAACAAAACGTCAGAAGTGAAACTCTATAGGTAAGTAAAGCTCGATGCTGTAATATAAATAAATATTTCTATGTTGGCAAAAAAATGATAAAGACTAAGTCTTTCTTTGGCAAATGAATCAGAGAAATGTGGGAGAAATCAATGAAAGGTTTATTAAGCTTGATCAAGAAATCAACACCTTCATCATTTACATATATACAAGAGAAGAATGGAAATAGTTATAATGACAAGGTAAAAAATCTAATATAATCCAAACTTTCTACGACAAGAGTTTTGCTGGTTTTGACATTGTTTCTTTCTTGTTATGTTCAGATGGATGAATTGGCATGCTTTGCTCCTGGTATGATAGCTTTAGGAGCATCAGGTTATGGTCCTGAAGAAGAAAAAAAGTTTCTTACACTCGCTGAAGAGGTACAATAGATTTAGAATCTCAAAAATGTATTTAGACCTTTCACTGAAGTTTTTGCTCTCTGCTTATTATTATCATTCTTCTCTACTTCACTGCAGCTTGCCTGGACTTGTTATAACTTTTACCAATCGACACCAACTAAACTCGCCGGAGAGAATTATTACTTCAGTGCAGGACAGGTTGGTGTATAACGAGTTTATTTACGCATCTGCTTGTAAGTTAGTTGGTCTGGTTTGGTCATACCTACAAACACATGATTGTTACAGGACATGAGTGTTGGAACATCCTGGAACATCCTAAGACCAGAAACTGTTGAATCTCTGTTTTACCTCTGGCGGTTAACTGGCAACAAGACATATCAAGAGTGGGGATGGAATATATTTCAAGCATTTGAGAAGAACTCTCGTATAGAATCTGGATACGTTGGCTTGAAGGATGTAAGTTTCTCATTCTCAAAACACCATTTCCATCTTTCAAAAAACCTTGCAGTATGAAACGTCCCTTTCTTCATTTCAGGTCAATACAGGTGCTAAAGACAACAAGATGCAAAGCTTCTTCTTAGCTGAGACTCTCAAGTATCTATACCTTCTCTTTTCGCCTTCATCGGTTATTTCATTAGACGAATGGGTTTTCAACACAGAAGCTCATCCACTTAAGATCGTGGCACGGAATAATGATCAGAGCAAGCCAACTATCACATTACGCCAGAGGAAGTTTGGTGGGATTATTAAGGGTTAGTAGACAGTTTACTGCTCAAATGGAATTTGATATTATATAATAACAACAAAGTTCGAGGCACATTGTTGTATTAGTTTGGATAACAGATAAAGAACAGATGGACAGCTTTTTTTGCCACAGCAATTAGTAGAAGTAACTTTACTGTTTTCTAAGATTTTGTGGAAAAGTAGACATATTATCTGAAGCTGAGATAGTTTAATGGAACAGAAGAGTAAGTAATGGTTCTCCTCCAAATTAAGAGATCTTTCAAAAACAGACCAAAACCTCACAGAATTGTCTCTAATAAGAAAGTCCCTAAACATTGTGCAAAACACCAAAAGTTGAGAACATGTGACATTCCTAAGCAGTAATTCCATTTTTGGCCTGGTTTCTTGCTATGGTTTTCCATTCTCTGATCTTTGCCAAAGTCTTCTCCACCTTCATCATACGTGTCTCTAGGTTCAATGGTATCTCATCTATTGCAAGATTTTTCTGCTTCAAACCTCCATCAACATTTTCCTTCTCATTGGATCTCTGACTTTCTCCATCTTTATGAAGCAAACACTTTGCTTCCTTGGTTCCACCAGCGACTATAATCTTCTTTTTCTCAGTGTTGCTTCCATTTACACCAATCTCAGCATTACACTTTTGTCTTGTATCTGGTAGTGACACAACAATGTCAACTACTCCTCCTCCATTGGCACCAAGAGGAGGATCTGAAGAGTTCTTACAATTAGCTGAGCTCAGAACTATCTTCTTCCCTGCTTTGTTTCCCGTTTCTTCTCGTTGTGCTACAGTTTCATCCTCATAAGCAACCTTTTGACGGATCAATGCATCATTTTTATCTGCCTCAAGTCTATTGTTTCTTTTTCCAAGTGATTCAAAAGCATCTTTTACACCTTTCTCTCTGTCTATGACCATCTCAGCCGTGGTAATGTTATCCTAACAATCCTTACAACTCTCATCTTCATCATCCTCACTAGCTTGATTGTCTCCCAAATACTCACTCTTCCTCTTCAGCACTACTTCCTTCTGGCACAACTCATTAAGTGGAACTTCTCTTGAAGCTGATCCACCAGAATCTGCTATCTCGGGTCTCACATTTGTAGGTGTTCTAAGATATCTAGACCTTTTGAGTTCTGCAGGAAACTCTTTTCCCAGCTTTTGAACCGCTTCTCTTAACGGCAACACCTTAGGAGGAGGATCTAACGAGTGGTTTTCATCAGATGAGCAGCACATAGCTTTATTCTTCTTTCTCGATCTCATTGCTTGACCAATGGTCAAGCTATCATCTTCCTCATCCTTCTCTGATGGAACTATATGAGTCTCACTGTCCTTACAAACTCGCTTCATTGACTTCCGTTTCTTAGAACTAGAAGGAACATGGTCAGATGTACCATCATCACCATCACCTATGTTGTTTCTTGGTGTCAATGATTCAGCAGCTCGATGATTCTTCCTCCGCCACTCGCAGAAAATTGAAGTAAAACAAGATACTGAAGAACGAGAAGGGATGTACAATGTCAATCTATCAATAAGCTTGTTGTACTCCTCCCAAGCTGCCTCTTTGGAGAGGTTACTCCTGTTAACAGGACGACAAGGAACATCCTGAATCATTCCAAACTGTGAAGCCACTCGGTTGGGAAAGTAGTGTTCCACACTGTGGATTCCAACAAGGTCAGACACCTTGACGCATCTAGCAAAGGAGATAAGTTCATCATCAAGATTCTCATCAACCTGAACCCTCATCGGTTTCTCAGGGTAAAACCGAGGAAACTTCCAGTTCTCCAAAGATTTTGTTTAGGGACGCCACTCAAAGCTGTCCATTTTCGAGTCTGCAAGTATCTTCCTCACACTGCTCTTTGTTATCTTTTGTTCCGAGTCATCCCAAAGAGCAAACCTTGGCTCACCATTTAGCAACGGCTTAGTGTGTTTGGGCGGTCGTAGTTCCTTGAATCTCTCATATGTCCAAGCTTGGACCAACTTAAACAAAGCATTCAGCTCAATCTTGTTGATATACTTAGATCTAGTGAAAGCACAAGTGTGGTTTTTCAAGAGACTTAGATCAGCATACAAGTGTGCAATGACAGCTGGAGCCAAAGCAATCCTAACACCACTTGAAAGAAGAATAGCAACTGAGAAAACAGCATCATCCATATGATAGTACCGTGATGGAAACACAAAGTAGCTAAGCCACAACACAAGGAAAGCCACATGCTCAAGCTCATCACCACTGTCCCTGAACCTCCTCATCCATGTGGCTTGAGTTACCCTAGAACTGACTTTTTCTGTCTTAAGCATGAGCCATTCCTGCTCCAGCTTGGCCTTTATCTTCTCCCCTGAGCCATCCAGAGGAGCAAAAACAGGGGAACCCAAAACAGAGAGCCCTAGAAGAATCATGACATCCTCTAATGTTACTGTTGCTTCACCCCAAGGAAACACAAAGGAGTTCGTTTCAGGACACCATCTCCCAGCAATACCCAGAAGGAGATCTGTGTTCTGGTTGAATCCTATAGTAGATGCCATGACTGCTTCCAAGATTCCAGCTTTTTGCCATGTGGGTTTGTGCAAAAGAGACATTTTTATAGCCCAAGACTTGTAGGCTGAGTTCGCCTTTCTCCACCCATTGAAGGAAACGCTCAAAGACAGAGCCTTTCGGCCTTGACGAGGAAGCTTATCAGCTTCAGATCCTTCCATGAAGATGGTGAAACAGAGTTTTTTTTAAAAACAGTGTTTTTAGAAACAGGGTTTTCTCAGGGAAACGAAAATGAAGATAAGGAGAGAAAGTTTTGTTCTTTTTTCTCTTCTCTCTCTTTTTTTTTTATGATTTAAAATGTGAAGAAAGTAAGAACTGCTGTTGCAGAGTTGCAGAGGTGATGGAGCTGGGATGCAACAGAGGAGAGCAATTAATAAAAGGTCTCATCAATAAATTATATCTTTTGGAAAAAAAAACATTTAAAAAAAAATTGTGTGTCTCTTCTGAGCCTGCAAAGAGTATACAAAAAAAAGAGTGATTTTCATTTTATAATGTTGATGTTAAAGATAAGGATTATCTCATTAGTGATTATCTATTGATAATCAAGGAAATAACTTGTTGCCCACTCCATCACGTGTCTTGTTACCAAGACAATTACGTGGCTTATTGCCACCTCTTTTACCGACTTCTTGTTCCTATAAATAGACCATCACCCTCACTTGTAACATATGTGATAATAATCAAGAGTCTTTATTTTCCTCTCTCTCGTTTTGTTCCCAAACACAAAATATATAATTTATATAATAATTATAAATAAAGCTCTAGTTATATATTACTCACCTAAAAGATTTACAACACGTTATCAGCACGACGAGCTCTCTTATACCGACCGTTCTTAGACCAAGCAAGCGAGGTGATGTTTAAATTTATGTCTTAAATATATTTAATTTATTTAAATTTTATTTATTATTCCGGAGTAAGAGGCTAGGCCTTCTCCGTTTATTTTCCGGGATGATAGGCGTTGCCTTTTCCGGCTGATCGTTAAGATAGGCTAAGCCTTCACGATCAGAGAAACACGTGGTAAGTTTTACCTCCGTGAATAAAAGGTTAAAAATGGAAGGCTAAGCCTCCTCGAACCTTGATTAAAAGAAAAGGTTAATATGGTCGACTATGTCGCCTCAAACCTTTGAAAATGATCAAATATGGAAGTCTAAGACTCCTGGATCATATGGTGGGCTAGACCCCCAATTTTGTTTATGTTATTTAAATTTCTGCAATTTAATTTTACGCAATTTAATTTTTGCATTTATTTTATGCTTTTAATTTCTGCATTTAAATTATGCATTTATTCTCGTCTATATTTATATTATTTTATGAATACAGTAATCATGTCGAATTTGACAAAGCTCGAAATTAATGCCCTGGATATTACGGGAAATAACTATATGACATGGGCAGTAGGTGCAAGAATGCACCTAAGAGGTAGCGGGCTTTTGGAAACCATCGATAATACTAAAACGGTGTCGGATGAGAAAAAGGCTAAAGCCATGATATTTTTACGACACCACATACATGATGGTTTAAAAGATGAATATATTACGAAAGAGGATCCTGGGGACCTCTGGCAATCTCTTAAAGAGAGGTTTGATCACCAGAAGTATGTGATCTTACCAAAAGCCAAACACGAGTGGATCCATCTCCGGTTCCAGGACTACAAAAGTGTAAGTGAGTTTAATTCCGCTATGTTCGGAATTACTTCAAGGATGATGTTATGTGGAGAGAAAATAAGCGATTATGATATGATCGAGAAAACTCTCTCCACGTTCCATCCTGAAAATGTAGTCCTGCAGCAACAGTACCGGGTGAATGGATTTAAGCGTTATTCGGAGTTGATGCAAATCCTCCTTGTAGCGGAGCAAAATAATCAACTTGTGTTGTTAAACCATCAAGCTCGTCCCACTGGATCTGCTCCATTCCCCGAAGTGAATGTTGCATCATCCAGTTATGATAATTGGAGAGGACGAGGACGTGGACGTGGTCGAGGTCGAAATCATGGTCGTGGGAGAGGACGAGGAAGAAGATTCCGTCCGTATGATGAAAGAACTAAAAAGGACTCCCAAGAGAATGAAAGGGGCCGGGATGATAAAAGGCAAACAGAAAAGGTTTGCTATAGATGTGGCATGAAAGGTCATTGGGTACGTACTTGTCGTACGCCAAGACACTTAGCCGATCTGTATAGAGAATCCCAAAAGGGAAAAGAGAAGAGTGGGGGTGAAACGAATTTCATCTCTGATGAACCCGGACCATCCTTTCATGATGATACTCATCTCGACGTATCAGATTTTCTGGTTGAGCCAGAAAATATCGATGTGTGATATAAGATCGATGTGATATAAGTCTACTGTATTATAGTATCGTTATCTTTGTTTGTAAAATAGATGTTATGTTTCATGTTTCATGTTTCATATTTTATGTTTAATAATATATGTTTTATAAATATTTTAAATTCAGAAAGAATGCCAGACTTTGAGACTTTGGATGGAGATATGTGCTTGGCGGATAGTGCGTCAACGCACACAATAATTAAAGATAGAAAATATTTCTCCAGTCTCAAAATGAAAGATTACGCTGGAAGCGTAAGTACAATATCTGGTAATGCAAAGATTATTATGGGCTCTGGTAGAGCGAAATTTTCAATGCCAGGGGGAACAATATTTGAGATAAGTGATGCATTGTATTCCCCCGAGTCTCATAGAAACTTATTAAGTTTTAAGGATATCCGAAAGAATGGATATCATATTGAGACTATGAGAAAAGATGGCATTGAGTTTCTTTGCATTAAGTCCGAGAGGAAACATATATTGGAAGAGTTAAGAATGTTATCCTCTGGACTATATTGTACAAAAATAAACATGACTGAGTCCTATGCCGTGGTAAACATGAAGTTTACTGATACATTTAAAATCTGGCATGAGAGGCTAGGACATCCTGGTTCAGTCATGATGAGAAAGATAGTGCAAAACTCGAATGGCCATCCGTTGAAACACGGAAAAGTTTTGCAAACGGGCGAGTTTACATGTAAAGCATGTTCTCAAGGAAAGTTTATAACTCGGCCATCACCAGCAAAAGTAGGCAATGAATCACCAATGTTTTTAGAAAGAATACATGGTGATATATGTGGGCCGATTCACCCACCTTGCGGACCATTTAAGTATTTCATGGTATTGATTGACGCATCTACTAGATGGTCAAGTGTGTGTCTTTTGACAACACGAAATACGGCTTTCGCAAAGTTCATTGCCCAAATAATAAAGCTGAGAACGCAGTTCTCAGAGTATGCCATTAAGAAAGTAAGGCTTGATAATGCTGGTGAGTTTACATCGCAAGCCTTTGATGATTATTGTATGTCAATGGGGATTGATGTAGAGCATCCAGTTCCCCATGTGCATACACAAAATGGCATGGCTGAGTCGTTGATAAAACGGTTGCAGTTGATTGCAAGACCGTTAGTCTTGAGAACAAAGCTCCCAATTTCTATATGGGGTCATGCTATTTTGCATGCAGCTGCACTAATTCGGTTGAGACCGAGTGCATATCATAAGTACTCCCCATCACAATTGGCATCTGGGCAAGAGCCAGATGTATCCCATCTCCGTGTTTTTGGGTGTGCGGTCTATGTTCCGATAGCTCCGCCACAAAGAACAAAAATGGGCCCACAAAGGAGATTGGGAATATATGTGGGTTATACGTCACCAAGTATAATAAGATATCTGGAACCAGTAACTGGTGATATGTTTACGGCAAGATTCGCCGATTGCCATTTTAATGAGGATGAATTTCCAGCATTAGGGGGAGGAATTAGAGAAATTCCTAAAGAGATTACTTGGTGTACACAGTCGTTGTTACACCTTGATCCCCCTACGAATCAAAGAGAGCTGGAAGTTCAGAAAATTGTGCATTTGCATAAATTGGCAAACCAGTTACCAGATGCGTTCACAGATACGAGAAGGGTGACGAAATCATATATACCCGCTGAAAATGTTCCATCAAGAGTTGTTGTTTCTGGGGAACAAACTGATGGAAACAAAATAAGTGAACCTGGGGTTCAGTTAAAGAGGGGGAGACCAGCGGGTTCAAAAGATAAAAATCCCCGAAAGAAAAAGAAATTGGTTGAACAAAGTGAAAAGGTTCCAGAAGAACCTGATATTGAAAAATGTCTGAAAGAAGGCATAGATGAAAAGGTTCAAGAAGAACCAAATAAAGATAAGGATCCAGATGACGAGGAGAGAACAGAAAAGTATGAGATTTCCATCAACTACGCCCTTGATCAAAAGTTATTGATCAGAAATAAAATAAAAGATGTTGATGGAATGTTCTCCTTTTCTGTGTCCAAAGAAATAGATCACGAAAGTGATGACCCCGATCCAAGGTCCATTTTAGAATGTCAGAAAAGACATGATTGGGAGGAGTGGAAGAAGGCCATTCAAATTGAATTACTCTCCCTGAATAAAAGGAATGTCTTTGGACCTATCGTCACAACGCCTGAGAATATAAGTCCTGTTGGGTATAAGTGGGTATTCGTGAGAAAAAGAAATGAAAAGAATGAAGTAACACGATATAAAGCCCGATTAGTAGTCCAAGGTTTTTCTCAGAGACCGGGAGTTGATTTTGAGGAAACGTATTCCCCGGTAATGGATGCAATTACGTTTAGATTTTTGATGGGCCTTACGGCGTCAAAAAATCTTGAAATGCATCTCATGGACGTTGTGACAGCTTATTTGTATGGATCGTTGGATAATGATATATATATGAGACTCCCTGAAGGATTGAAAATGCCAGGGGCATTGAAAGAGAAATCCAGGGGGGTATGTTCGGTCAAATTACAGCGATCACTATACGGATTAAAGCAATCCGGACGCATGTGGTACAATCGCTTAAGTGACTATCTCTTGAGTAAAGGATATGTGAACAATGCGATATGTCCATGTGTTTTTGTTAAAAAATCGTCATCTGGCTTTGTGATCATCGCTGTATATGTAGATGACCTGAACATGATTGGAACTCAAAAGGAGGTTGATGATGCTCGAACTCATATGAAAGAGGAGTTCGAAATGAAAGATCTCGGCAAGACAAAGTTTTGTCTTGGGCTCCAGATAGAGCACCTCCGAGAAGGAATATTTGTGCATCAATCAAACTATACGAAAAGGTTATTGAAACGCTTTCGTATGGATCAAGCGACTCCTTTGAGTACTCCAATGGTTGGTAGATCTCTCAATGTTGAGAGTGATCTTTTTAGACCCTGCGAAGATAGCGAGAAGATATTAGGTCCTGAAGTACCTTATATGAGTGCTATCGGTGGGCTATTATACCTGGCAAACTGTACCAGGCCTGATATTGCTTTTGCAACTAATCTCTTAGCAAGATATAGCTCTGCTCCTACTCACAGGCATTGGAACGGAATAAAACATTTATTCCGTTATTTACAAGGTACAGTTGATTTAGGGTTAATGTATATTAGAAAACCCGAGTTTGGTATGGTTGGTTTTGCAGATGCAGGATATTTATCAGATCCTCATAAGGCTCGATCGCAAACCGGTTATGTTTTCACAATTGGTGGAACCGCGATCTCTTGGCGGTCCCAAAAACAAACTCTGGTTGCAACATCTTCGAATCATGCAGAGACTATTGCGCTTCACGAAGCATGTCGAGAATGTGTGTGGCTGAGATCAATGAGTCACCACATACAAGATTCAAGCGGAATAATTAACAAGAAAGAGCCGACGAAAGTTTTTGAAGACAACTCAGCTTGCGTCGCTCAACTCAAAGAAGGCTATATTAAGAGCGACAGAACGAAGCACATCCCTCCAAGATTTTTCTCGTACATTCGGGAGCTCGAGAAAAATAAAGAAGTGGACATCGAATATGTACGGTCATGCGACAATCCGGCTGACTTGTTCACCAAGTCTCTTCCGACTACAACATTCCGGAAACACGTCGACGGTATCGGGATGCGGCGTTTGCGTGACTTATGAAGAAAAAGCTATGTCCATTACTTTCAGGGAGAGATTACGTCAGTGTACTCTTTTTCCCTTGTCATGGTTTTTATCCCATTGGGTTTCCATGATTAGGTTTTTAACGAGGCACTATGTAATACAAGATAGATAATCAAGGGGGAGTGTTAAAGATAAGGATTATCTCATTAGTGATTATCTATTGATAATCAAGGAAATAACTTGTTGCCCACTCCATCACGTGTCTTGTTACCAAGACAATTACGTGGCTTATTGCCACCTCTTTTACCGACTTCTTGTTCCTATAAATAGACCATCACCCTCACTTGTAACATATGTGATAATAATCAAGAGTCTTTATTTTCCTCTCTCTCTCGTTTTGTTCCCAAACACAAAATATATAATTTATATAATAATTATAAATAAAGCTCTAGTTATATATTACTCACCTAAAAGATTTACAACAGTTGACACATTTTACAGTTGAGAATTTGAATTGTGATAGTACCAAGTCAAAGATATATTAATTTTTTTTTT
Organism: Raphanus sativus; assembly: GCF_000801105.2. Taxonomy (NCBI): domain Eukaryota; kingdom Viridiplantae; phylum Streptophyta; class Magnoliopsida; order Brassicales; family Brassicaceae; genus Raphanus; species Raphanus sativus. Next base: position 24,106,492 of record NC_079511.1, on the reverse strand, counting down.
TGCTAAAAAGGATATATTAATTTTACTGACTGAAGAAACTGATTCAAGAAAATCAAAACCAAACCTAGAAGATGGTGACCAAAAGTTTTTGCGTCTGAATTCTGATATGTAGATTTTTTTTTCCGACGAATATTATTATTAAAATCAAAAGGGCCGAGCCCAATGAAATACAAAAGGGGCAAAGCCCATACACTACAGCTCATCCCAGACAACCAAAAGACAAGTCCGAAATTCCAAAGCCCGAAGGCCCGAAAGCCCAAAAGAAAAAAACCCTAGCAGCTGAGGCGGCACCGCCGCATGCACCACTGCTCCGAGTCTCTAACCATCCCGGAGCCCCACCGCTCCCTATCTTCTTCACCGCCATAACCTCAACTCAGATCCTAGCTTTAAAGGAGAGATGCAATCGCCGACGCGAGATCTCCTCCACCTCTTTTCATCACATTCACCTAGAGGAACGCACGCGTGAAGATAACACCATAAACCGTCGGGGAGCTTCACTGCTCCTCCGACTCCACATCCATCACACCCACCATAGAACTCTTCCTCTGCTCTTCTAAAACTTTCGGAGAGCAACAATCGACAAGAGTCGAAATCTCATCCGACTCAAACAAATTTTACAGCAGATCGAGAAGAAAAAACAAAAAGGAAAGAAAAGTAGAAACCAAAACCGCCGACGACCGAAGGATATAGCAACGCGGATATTTAAGCCGACCGCTCTCCTTTATCTAAACAGGAGCCGCGACGGGGACAAGAGCCGACTGGCCACCGAAGAGATAGTGCGCCGCCGGAGACAAAAGAGGAACGGAACGGATTGACTAACAAAATTACCACCGAAAACAATACCCGACCAACGGCGTGTCTGAAAGAGCCCACTGCCGTCGGTCAGATCGACCGATCTACTTTCTCTCTCCTCTCTCTTCTCTCTCTTCTGTCGCACCAGCTCAATTTTACTCCTGTTCTGATATGTAGATTTGAAGGTATATTATTAGAACATTAGTTTTTAGGTAATGTAATTCAAACATATATAAATTTAAATTAGGATTTTCATGATATATAAATCTTCTTATCTATTAAAACAATATACATCTTATTAATGTGTCAATATACTATATCAATATCAAATGATTCATTACTAATTCAATTATCTTGTTCTAAAAAGTCTAAAGTATAGGAACTGTTTTTTTTTGAAGAAAAACATATGTACGTTTCTAAATCTAACAAAAACTTTACCTTTTTTTTATTCTCGATTATTTTTTATGCATATATTATTAATATAGAACTTTGATATAATCGTAAACATTTTAAATATATGATTTTTATTTTAATGCTATATATAATATAATTCTATAATTTAATTGTTTAAAATTTTATTTGATATTATCAATAAATAATGATTTTTATATATTTTAATTTGTTATAAATTATTATTACATAATAATATAATTTTAAATTTGGTAAAATAAGTTCATAATTTTAAATAATTTGTACATATATTGTGTTGTAATCCGAAAAACTTTTAATAAAAATTTAAAATTAAAAAAACATATTAATCGATAAAAGTGATTTTTAATATTTATTTATTAATAATATATGTAATGAATGAATTTTTTTAAAATTATAATACATAAGAATTTTCAAATGAAAAAAAAGTTATGATTTATAACTATAATATTTTCATTAGTAATGCATATATTAATAAATAATTATAAAATACTTTTGCCCGCATGGACATCCGAAACACCTAGAAACCTATCAGATAGAGCAATTAAGAGCATACATCAGATAATGGTCTAACCTTATTTATATGTTTGGTTTTATAAAAAAGTTAATTTTAGTGACAAATGCTATGTATTAATTAACATGAATAGAGATAATATGATCATGTATATAATAAATAGTTATATATAATATGTACTATAATTAATAATTTATTTTAATAATTTTATGTTTATCTATTAAATTAGATAATTGAACGTAAATTAATATAATACAACTTTTGACCAAAAACAAATAAAACAATTCTAATATATGTTATGTTGTTATCTGAAAATAATATTTTTAATCATAAAGATTAAAAAATTAAATTCAATAATAGTTATATATATATATATATATTGTAATGAGAAACTTCATTATAGATACATATATCGCCAATTTAAAAATTTAAGAATATAAACATAACTTATCATGCTAATTATTAAAATAATAATATATGTATTAATAAATATCTATAAAATTATTATGTCCTCAGAAGCACAGTAACCATCTAGTATGTTAGTAGAAATAAATAAAATATAATTTTCTAAAAAATATCCATCACACATGAAGACTTCTGTTTTAATATAATAGCTATTGCACTAAATATGCTAATATGAGCCACTGTTATTTTATTTACTTGAATCCTCTTTTTAAAAAAACTTTTAGATCAAATGGTAAGAGACACAAACTAGCTAGTAGCTTTGAGATTGTCACTCTTATATCATAGTATAAGATTATGGAACTAGATAGATAATATTCATTCGTGATTGTATAAGAGTATCTATATAACTGACTTGTAAGAATATAAATATCTTGGAGAACAAGTAATATAATCCATGTGTTTGTATTGGCATGAAGCTCAATATTTTGGCTGTGGGACCTCTCAAGTCTCCATTAGGGACCAAACTGAACCGCTGAAACTGCCATCTTCTCCCATATGATAAGACTAGGAGATAGGAACGACTAGTTTTGAGGTTTGTTTCGATTTGATTTTTTGTACAATGTTAGGTCTATTTAAGGAGATATTAGCTATCTCTTTGTTCTTAGTTCATTGCTATGTTCAAAAGATACAAATGAAACAGTTTGCAAAAGATAGTTACTAAGCATGAAAACCAGACCTAGAAAAGAAGCAGATACAAACACTTTAAAAAACTGCTTCATGGAGCAAACAGTCTGATGCCTTGTTACCATCATTGATTTATTCACAAATCACAACCACATTTGCACCTGATACCTTTGTGCTTAGGTTTACAAACTACATTCAGAGGGAGCCTTTCAAATCGTCTTTGATAATGTGATTCAGGTTACTAGATGAGTTACAAGATACCTGCAAAATATATAGTTCAGGTTACTGCATAGACATTGCCTAAGTATGTTTGAGGAACCACAATCTCCACATTTGCGCTTGTCATTGCCAGATTCTCGCTGCCAATAGGTTAATTTCTCAAAGCTAACATACCACCAGGATGACCACTGATAACAATTTGCACCGCAACCATGAACATGACAATGCCTCTCTGCATCATATGGAAATCAGTAGCTGAGATAGTTTGATGGAACAAAACCGGAAGTAATGACTCCTCCAAACTGAGATATCTTTCAGGTACATACTAAATCAAAACAGACCAAACTTCATTGTCTCTAAATAAGAAAGTTCTAAACATTATGCAAAACACCAAAAGAAATCACACCTAAAAGTTGAGAAGTGTGAAACTGTTGGCTTTATTTTCATCAGATCCTAAGCGGTAATTCCATTTTTATCCTGGTTTCTTTCTATGGTTTTCCATTCTCTGATCTTTGCCAAAGTCTTCTCCACCTTCATCATACGTGCCTCTAGGCTTAATGTTAGCTCATTTATTGCAAGATTTTTCTCCTTCGAACTTTCATCAACATTTTCCTTCTCATTGGATCTCTGGTTCTCTCCATCTTTGTGGATAACACACTTTGCTTCCTTGGTTCCACCAGCGACTATAGTCTTCTTTTTCTCAGTGTTGCTTCCATTTACACCTATCTCAGCATTGCACTTTTGTCTTGTCTCTGGTCGTAAGACTCGTAACACAACAATGTCAACTCCTCCTCCTCCATTGGCACCAAGAGGAAGATCTGAAGAGTTGTTACAGTTAGCTGAGCTCAGAACCATATTCTTACCTGCTTTGTTTCCCGTTTCTTCTCGCTGTGCTACAGTTTCATCCTCATAAGCAACCTTTTGACGGATCAATGCATCATTGTTATCTGCCTCAAGTTTATTGTTTCTTTTTCCAAGTGATTCAGAATCATCTCTTACACCTTTCTCTCTGTCTATGACCATCTCAGTTGTGGTAATTTTATCATAACAATCCTTACAACTCTCACCATCATCCTCACGGGCTCGCTTGTCTCCCAAATGCTCACTCTTCCTCTTCAGTACTATTTCCTCCTTCTGAAACAACTCATTGAGTGGCACTTCTCTTGAAGCTGATCCACCAGAACCTGCTATCCCTGATCTCACATTTGTCGCTGTTCTAAGATATCTAGACCTTTTGAGTTTTTCAGGAAACTCTTTTCCCAGCTTTTGAAGCACTTCTCTTAATGGCAGTACCTTAGGAGGAGGATCTAAGGAGTGGTTTTCATCAGATGAGCAGCACATAGCTTTATTTTTCTTTCTCAAACTCATTACTTGAGCAATGGTTAAGCTATCATCTTCCTCATCCGTCTCTGATGGAACCATATGAGTCTCCTCGTCCTTGCAAACTCTCTTCATTGACTTCCGTTTCTTAGAGCTAGAAGGAACAGGGTCAGATGTACCATCATCACCATCACCTATGATGTTTCTTGATGTCAATGATTCAGCAGCTCGATGATCCTTCCTCCACCACTCCCAGAACATTGAAGTGAAACAAGATACGGAAGAACGAGAAGGGATGTACAATGTCAATCCATCAATAGGCTTGTTGTACTCCTTCCAAGCTGCCTCTTTGGAGAGGTTGTTCCTGTTAACAGGACGACAAGGAACATCCTGAAGCAACCCAAACTGTGAAGCCACTCGGTTGGGGAAGTAATGTTCCACACTATCCATTCCAACAAGCTCAGACGCCTTGATACATCTAGCAAAGGAGATGAGTTCCTCATCAAGATTCTGATCAACCTGAACCCGCATCGCTTTCTCAGGGTAAAACTGAGGAAACTTCCAGTTTCCCACAGGTTTGGTGTAAGGACGCCACTCAAAGCTGTCCATATCCGAGTTTGCAAGTATCTTTCTCTGAATGCTCTTTTCTCTCTGCTTCCGTTTAGAGTCACTCCAAAGAGCCAACCTTGGCTCACCTTTCAGCAACGGCGTAGTGTGTTTGGGCGGTCGTAGTTCCTTGAATCTCTCGTATGTCCAAGCTTGGACCAACTTAAACAAAGCATTCAGCTCAATCTTGTTGACATACTTAGATCTAGTGAAAGCACTAGTGTGGTTTTTCAAGAGACTTAGATCAGCATACAAGTGTGCAAGTACAGCTGGAGCAAGAGCAATCCTAACACCACTTGAAAGAAGAATAGCAACTGAGAAAACAGCATCATCCATATGATAGTACCGTGATGGTAACACAAAGTAGCTTAGCCACAAAACAAGGAAAGCCACATGCTCAAGCTCATCACCACTGTCCCTGAACCTCCTCATCCAAGATGCTTGAGTTACCCTAGAACTGACTTTTTCTGTCTTAAGCATGAGCGATTCCTGCTCCAGCTTGGCCTTTATCTCCTCTCCTGAGCCATCCAGAGGAGCAAAAACAGGGGAACCCAAAACAGAGAGCCCTAGAAGAACCATGACATCCTCTAACGTTACCGTTGTTTCTCCCCAAGGAAACACAAAGGAGTTCGTTTCAGGACACCATCTCTCAGCAATACCCAGAAGGAGATCTGTGTTCTGGTTGAATCCTATAGTAGATGCCATGACTGCTTCGAAGATTCCAGCTTTTTGCCATGTGGGTTTGTGCAAAAGAGACATTTTTATAGCCCAAGACTTGTAGGCTGAGTTCGCCTTTCTCCACCCATTGAAGGAAACGCTCAAAGACAGAGCCTTTAGGCCTTGACGAGGAAGCTTATCAGCTTCAGATCCTTCCATGAAGATGGTGAAACAGAGTTTTTTTTTAGAAACAGAGTGTTTTTAGAAACAGGGTTTTCTCAGGGAAACGAAAATGAAGATTTTTTTTTGTCACGAACGAAAATGAAGATAAGGAGAGAAAGTTTTGTTCTTTTTTCTCTCTCTAGAAAAGATGAAGATAAGGAGAGAAATTTTTGTTCTTTTTCCTCTTCTCTCTCTTTTTTTATGATTTAAAGTGTGAAGAAAGTTAGAACTGCTGTTGCAGAGTTGCAGAGGTGATGGAGCTGGGATGCAACAGTGTTCTTTTTAAGGTAACGTGAAAAGGAAATTAATTAAGGGGTAATTTGTTGGAAAACCATGAAAGACAGTGATATTAACTAAATATCAATAACAGTACAATTTTGTCAATTGTCAGAATGACGATGGTGCCCCTCGATATGGAAGAAACATCTACTTATCCGTTGAACTTCGATTACTAGTATCTGACAGAGAATCTTAAAAAGATTTCAAAAATATTATGAAGATTTTGGTTAAGATATGTTTTGAATTTAAAAAAATAAAATACTACTTTTTCCTGTCATCGTCTTCTTTCTCTATCTTCTTCTTCTGTTTTTTTTTAATTTCCTAACGAATCCAAACAAAATCGAAATATATGTTCCATCATAATAATCTACATAATCAGCTGATTACAATCAATCATTCATCAACACAGACTCAAACAAGACCATGCCCTCTTGCGGAGTTCGTTCCTCTTTCGTTAAAGATTCCTACGTTCATACCTTAGACGATCAAGACCACACTACATACCTCAGAACGAGTTTTCATCCTAATAGAGCAAAGATCTTGTGCTGTTGTTCATCACAAAGAAAAACATCTTTGTGTTGCATAATTCAAGTTAATATGAGAAAATATGATTATATATACGCATAATCTTTAGCCGGTTAATATGAATATAAGATATGTTAATAATAATTGTAACAGCTAACTAATATCATGGCCGATTAAGTACCTATTGTTATGCTAAATTATATAACCATCTAATAAATTATGTTACCGTCTATTATTTAAGTAACCAATAATTATAGATTCATTCTTACCATAGTACACAATGAGATTTCTATGAATTGGAAAAAAATTACATATTTACTAACAATTTAGTTTGTAATATGTTCTTATATTTTGTTAGCCGGCTAACAATGTCAATTATCCCATCTAATAAATTATGAAACCGTCTATTACTTTTGGTTTGTTACGATGTACCAAAGTTATTACGTAGGCTTTAGCCGGATAGTTTTCGCATTAGCTATCATATGTAAATATTAACCGGACAATTGGTTTGACTTTATATTGCGGGTACATCTGCAGAAAGAGTAGACACATCTAAACCCTAAACCCTAAATCTAAACCCTAAACACAAAATGTTAAACCCTAAACCCAATAGAAACCTGGGAACCCAAAGAATAAAGAGTAAACACTAAAATCTTAACTCTTACCCCGTAAACATATTACTTGATTAAAAATATAAATTATTATGCCCTAAACCATATATTCTTATTAACAAACGTACTAGAACAGCTGAACGTCAGTGTAAACAAGTTATACATAAAATTTATTTATTAAACAGTCATGTATTTTCATAACCGGCTAACCTCGCATTTTTCACTTAGCGGTAAAGTTATTATGTATACTTTAGCCGGACAATTTTCGCATTGGCTGTCACCTGTAAATATTAACCAGACAATTAGTTTGATCCTATATTGCGTGTACGTCTAACGCTTCAACAATTTCAAGTAGAAAGAGTGGACACATCTAAACCCTAAACCCTAAACGTAACCCCTAAACACAAAATGCTAAACCCTAAACCCAATAGAGACTCCGGAACCCAAAGGTTAAAGAGTAAACACTAAAATATTAACCCTTACCCCCGTAAAAAAATTACTTGATTTAAAATATAAATTATTATACTCTAAACCATATACTATTATTCACAACCGTACCCTAACAGCTGAACGTCAGTGTAAATAAGTTATACATAAAATTTATTTATTAAATAGTCAGGTATTTTCATAACCGGCTAACCTCGCCTTTTTCACTTAGTGGTAAAGTTATTATGTATGTTTTAGCCGGATAATTTTCGCATTGGCTGTCACTGTAAATATTAACCGGGCAATTGGTTTGACCCTATATTGGGGTACATCTAATTCTTCAAAAATATTATTGTAGCCGTGTAACATAATTACATTACAGTTTTGCCATTTATAATCTGTGTAAGTGAAAAAAATATCATTATTTTTATTATCATCTGGGTTTCAGCTGTCTGTTTATTTCCTTGATTGTGTTTGGTTTGTGGTATGGCGTGACCCCTAACTCCGACAGGTTCATGCCCCAAAGAAAAAATCCGATTTGGAATGCGAAGAGGTGTGCTGATTGATCGTCAGTTTTCATTTTGTGTGAGGTTTCAGTGGAAAAGGATTTCTGAGATGAATTTGGGGATAATGAGAACAGAGAGTGAGTCGATGGAGAGAAGAAAACTGATTTTATGTAGAAGTCACTTTTGCTTTAACGATGAGGATTTGGTAAATCTATTATTATATCTTTAAATTTTCTTTCTGACAAAATCCTTAATTCAGTATTTCATATTTTTTTTCTCGATTTTCTATACGCAACCCGAATTAGCAACGTAGGGGCAGCAGAGTCCAAAGATATTATAAACAGTAATAAAAAAGGTGGCTTTTGGTCTTGCGCTAAATACCGAAGATGTCTTTGGTACACATCCAAATTTCTCATTAATTAAAGGTCTCATCAATAAATTATATCTTTTGGAAAAAAAACATTTTTTAAAAAATTGTGTTGTCTCTTCTGAGCTTGCAAAGAGTATAAGACAAAAAAAAGAGAGTGATTTTCATTTTATAATATTGACACATTTTACAGTTGAGAATTTGATTTGTGATAGTACCAAGTCAAAGATATATTGATTTTACTGACCGAAGAAACTGCTTCAAGGAAATCAAAACCAAACCTAGAGAAGAAGGTGAGCAAAAGTTTCTTGTTATCTCATCTCACAATAAAGCTTTTGCGTCTGAATTCTGATAAGTCTGCATATATAAAATAAACTTGATCCGCACAACTTTGTGTATGATTATTTTTCATTTTATACATATAAATATTTGATTTACATAACTAATGGTATACTCTCTCCGTATTCAAATTGGATGTCGTTTTAGAGCAAAATTTTTGTTTCAAAATAAGTGTCGTTTTATGATTTCAGCGCGAAATTTATGGAATTTTTATTCTAAATTATTTTTCTATTGGTTGAAATCTGGTTAGATGTATTGGTAATGATGTATATCTACTAAATATACAAACTTAAATGTTTTATTAATTTGTGTGTCAAAGTCTAAAACGACAAGTAATATGAAACGGATGAAGTATAATTTTAACATTTACCATATTACTAATTGTTAATTTAATATTTTTAAAACCAACAATTTTTATAATTTGCATACATTATTTTAATTTTTTTTAAAATTATTAGTGATATCTCTATTATTAAAATATGAGCACTAACTAAATTCTTATATTATATGATATTTACGATAAATTCTATTCAATTTAATATTAATCTAAATATTAATTTCGTTATGATTATATATATATATATATATATATATATGATCGAGTTATTTCTATGAATATAATCTTTGACTAAATAATCTATATTAAGTAAAACTTATGTTTGTCTACGGGTGATTTAAATTTTTATACCCCAAAACTCTTGGATTATTTAGAATGAAATTTTCAATGTAACTTTTATTTACAATTCTTCATCTATCATACATCATGATATATAAAATTAACACTTAAACTTATAACTAAATTTGATAAATATACACACTGAAGATAAAAATATTCACATGAAATATATTTTTCAATCATTTGACTGTCATTTATGTGAATGACATAAACTGGTACAATACCTATTGTACTTTTAAAATTGCACAATATAAAATAAACAAAAACAATTACATTAATAAATAATATATGAATATGGTATATATAAAAATAAGCTTGGTTAGATTTTTTTTTTTTTTGTAAACAAAGCAACTGTATACTTATATTATTGAAAAATAAAACTAAACCGGTCACTATATTTCATAACAGAAACTAAATCCACTTTGAAAATAGCATTTGTAGACTGATCACTCATATTTATAGTATATTTTCAAGGTATAAGATTCTAAATAAACAAATATTAAATGTTAGAGATGAGAGATTTAATTGAAATATTATGTTAAATTAATACATATTGTAGATGAGTTTAATATAATTAAAAAAATAATTAGATACTTAAAAGGTTTAATTTATTAAAAATGAAATATAAAGTTATATTTTAAATAATTACTAAATTAATTAAATATTGAAAAGGTTTGTTTAAGTGAAAAGAAATATACATTAATATTTTAAACAAATATGAAAGTAACTAAATATTTTAAAACGTCCGATTTAATAAAAAAATGAAATATATATATATATATATTTGTACTGTTAAAAGAAAGATATGAAAAGATTTTATTCAGATGTAATTAAGAAAAAATATAGGAATATCTATTTGATTTTTCTAGAATAGTTAAAGTAATATTGGTATACATATTTAACATTCATTTTGAATAAAAATATACTGTTAAAAGTAATTTTGAATAAAATTTAACATTCATTCAAAAAAAAAAATATTGGTATACATATTTGAATTTAAACCTAATTTTTTAAGGTAATTTTTCTAGAAGGTATATCATTTTATTTAAGTATTTTTTAAAGGTAATTCACAATTGATGCCTTTAAAGTAATTCAAAAAAATCATTGAATTGTATCACTTAATTTGCATCACAAAAATAAATGATATGATTTTGAATTACTTATTTTGAAATGATACAAATATATATATTTTTAAAATCAGTTAAGAACAATTGATGCCTTTGTTGCTTAAATTAACATCAATTTCAATAAAATGATACAATTTATATGAATTTGCATCATTTGAACACAACTGATTTTGTTACCTACATTTATATCAATTCAACAAGTGCTACATTTGTTTTTTTTTTTGTTAACATCACTTATTAAAATGACATATAATTTATATCACTAAAAAAATTGGTGCTAACAAAAAATTATATAAATATATATCTCTTTAACATCGCTTTAACAGATGTGATGTTATTCTTATTAATTTACATCAATTAAAATATCTGATATATTGAAATTAATTTACACCGGTAAAATAGTTTAGCAAGTTGTTAATATATTGTAAAATTCTTTCAGTGATCAGTTACAATCCCAACAAAAGGGAAACCACTACTACAACCCCAAATAAAGGGTTACAGACTACGATCAAGAAGTAGTATAATACTTTTGTGGCTTTAACCTCAACTAACACAACTCTCTTCTCTCAAAATATTCATTTTCATATTTTCTTTCAGTTTCTATAACTTTCTTTATGAAGAACTTCAAAGGAAACTGGATTTTACTACTCAGTCGAATCTGATTGAACTTTTTCAAAGGTATTCTTCTTTTCTTTTTTCTCTTGGTTCTCGTTCTTTTAAAGGATCTAATTTTTTTTAAAAAAATATTTGATTATGGTATAAGTATTCTTTGCTGCTAGGGTCAAGAGCATCTAGAAATATAGACGAAGATCACGTTGATTCAAAAATGAAAGAAGCATAGAAGTCTCAAGGAATATCAATCCGTGAAGAATTCTACAATGAACAAGAAGAAATAAAGAAGAACTGAAGGATCTCAATATTATAACTTCCATAGCAAATTTTGTTTAACCATTACAACTTTTTTCTCTTTTAAATTCATCTTTTAGCATGTAATTTATTCTTGTTAGTTATTTTTCACTAGAAAAATGAAAAACGTTAATGAAAAAATATTTTCTTCAATTTATATATTGCAAAATTTATTTATGTGCAAATGATAATAATATTCTAAATTAATAATTGTCAATTATATAATTACGAAATTATTTAAATTTTGATATTAATTTACTTCAATTATTTTTAAATGATATAAGTTATTCCAATCAGTTATTTTAATTGATATCAATACTAACATCATTTATAAAAACTGATGTAGTAGTTAAAATCATTTTTTGCAATTGATGCATAATGATATCATTTATCACAACTGATGTAAATATTTAGTATTTTTACATCATTTATTAATAAATTGATGTAAATTATTTGCATCACCACTTTCAGAGTCATTTATTTAAATGATGCAAAATCTTTTTACATCATTTATAACTAATGCAAAAATAAAAAATAAATGATGCTAGACAACTCTTTTTTTGTAGTGTATATATATCTTCTTATCTATTAAAACAATATACATCTTATTAATGGGTAAATATACTATGTCAATATCAAATGATTCATTACTAATTAGTAATTCAATTATCTTCTTTTCAAAAGTCAAAAGTATAGGAACTGATTTTTTGGGAGAAAAACATATGTACGCTTCTAAATCCAACAAAAACTTTAACCTTTTTTATCCTCGATTATTTTTTATGCATATGTTATAAATGTATAACTTTGATATATTCGTAAATATTTTAAATATATAATTTTTATTTTAATGCTATATATAATATAATTCTATAATTTAATTGTTTAAAATTTTATTTCACATTATCAATAAATCATTTTTAATACAGTTTAATTTGTTATAAATTGTTATTACATAATAATATAATTTTAAATTTGGTATAATAAATTCATAATTTGAAATAATCAAATAGATAACACACTTCAAAATATATATTTTAATTTCTACATTTGTCATACAAAATATTTTTCATCATCATAAAACATTTTAAATATATTTTTAGATATTTTTAACATTTATTTAGTTATACAACAGAATAGGTATTTTCTTAGGATCATTTATATTTCCTTGTTGTAATTAAAATATAATTTAGCATCTATAATTTTATTAAATTAGATTTATTATTTTAGTATATTTATACATGGTTTAGGTTAAACTCTTTTAATGGTATATCATAATTTTAATGAAAGATTTTTTCAAAAATAAAATAAGTTAATTTATTAGTTTAATATAATTTTTAATATTTAATTCATGTAATACTTTTATTATTGTATAATATATTCTATGATTATAAAGTATATGAAAATAGCACAAAAGTTTTATTTTAATTTTTTATATAAAATTTTTAATTTACATTGATTTGAATACTATTAATTCGAAATTAATCAAAGCATTATTATTAAAAATATTTAAATGTTATTGTAAGATTTTTTTAGAATTTTTATAATAAAAAATAAAATTAAAATAGTTTTATAGGTGAATTCGTTATATGTAATGATTATATAAAATATGATAACTTAATAATACCAAAACGTTAAGTATAAGTAAATAAATATGATTTTCTAAGAATGGTCAATTTTTTTTTAAAAAAATCACACATGAATAGGAAGTTGTGACTTCTATTTTAATAGAATAGATAGATAATATAATTATATAATTTAATTGTTTAAAATTTTATTTGACATTATTAATATATAAAGATTTTTATACAGTTTTCTTATTTTAATTTTTTATAATAAATTTTTAGTTTACATTGATTTGAATAATACTAATTCAAAATAAATTAAAACATTACTATTAAAAATATTTAAATGTTATTGTAAGATTTTGTTAGAATTTTTTTCAGCAGAAATTTTATAATAAAAATAAAATTAAAATAGTTTTATAGGTGAAGTTGTTATGTGTGTTGATTATATAAAATGTGATAACGTAATAATGCCAACACGTTAACTATAAATAAATAAAATATGATTTTCTAAGAATGGTCAATTTTTTTAAAAAAATTACACATGAATAAGAAGTTGTGACTTCTATTTTAATAGAATAGATAGATAATATAATTATATAGATTAATTTTTAAAATTTTTATTTGAAGTTATTAATATATTAAGATTTTTATACAGTTTAATTTGTTATAAATTGTTATCACATAATAATACAATTTCAAATTTGGTAAATAAATTCGTTATTTGAAATAATCAAATAGATAACACCCTTCAAAATATATATTTATTTTTTAATTTCTACTGTTGCATACAAAATATTTTTTTCCATCAGCATAAACTTTTTAAAATATATTTTTAGATATTTTTAACATTTTTTTAGTTATACAATAGAATATATAATTTCTTAGGATCATTTATATTTTCTTGTGTGTTTAAAATATAATTTAGCATCTATAATTTTAATAAATTTTATACATGGTTTACCTTAAATCTCTTTTAATGGTGTATCATATTTATAATGAAATATATTTTTAAATAAAATAAGTTAATTTATTCATTTCATATAAATTTGAATATTTAATTCATATAGTAATTTTATTTTTGTATAATATATATACTATAATTATAAAGTTTATGAAAATAGGATACTTGAAAGAAGAATAGCAACTGAGAAAACAGCATCATGCATCCATATGATAGTACCGTGATGGAAACACAAAGTAGCTTAGCCACAAAACAAGGAAAGCCACATGCTCAAGCTCATCACCACTGTCCCTGAACCTCCTCATCCAAGATGCTTGAGTTACCCTAGAACTGACTTTTTCTGTCTTAAGCATGAGCCATTCCTGCTCCAGCTTGGCCTTTATCTCCTCTCCTGAGCCATCCAGAGGAGCAAAAACAGGGGAACCCAAAACAGAGAAGCCTAGAAGAACCATGACATCCTCTAATGTTACCGTTGCTTCACTCCAAGGGAAGAGGAAGGTTTTGGTTTCAGGAGACCATCTCTCAGCAACACCCACGACTAGTTTTGAGTCCTTAATGATTTTGATAGTGGATGCAGACAGGGCCGTCTTTTAGCACGTGCAAGTGGAGCGGTCGAACAGGGTCCAAAATTTTAGAGGGTCCATAATTTTTTTTATTTTTTTTACTAATAGTTATAAATTTAAAATCATATTTTTATAAAATCAGAATGACTATTTTAATTTAGTTTTCGTATTTATAACCAATAAATATAAACTACAATCTTTTTTTTATATAACCAACTAAAAATGCAATAAATTAGGAAGTAATTATTATTTATATCAATTATATATTATGGAAAGTAATAAATAGTTGGTGTGTGTTAAAATATTCAGTGGTAGTATTAAAAGTCAATATTCTAATTGATTATGTTTAGGAAACAATTATCAATTAGTGACTATAAATACGGAGAACAAAATATATTTTCTTCATCATTTTTAATTAAAAATAGCAAACACGAAGAAAATAAAGCTAGCTTGACAAGAAAAAAGAGTAACTTGTTCAATCAAGAGTATATAGCTTACTATTCCGATTTTTTTTATTATATTTATAGATTATGATTTCTGATCATGAATATAATAAACGTAAAAACTGAAAAAGTTAGAAAATGATCAAATTTGATGATTTGATCGATGATTTTGCATTAAAAATGCTAAATAATCAAATTTAGTGATTTCATCAATGATTTTGCATTAATAACAAAAAAATTAGTGTTATTTAGATTATAAATAATTAAATTAATTAGTGTTATTTAGATTAAAAATAATTAAATTAATGTATTTATTGTATATTATAATGGTATTTTGTAAAAAAAAACAAAATTATTTCAGATTATTAAAAGAGGTCTTATTTTCTTTTTTGAACAGGGTCTGTGAAAAGTTTGAGACGGCCCTGGATGCAGATTTAGTTCATTTCCTTTGTTTTAGTTCATTTCCTTTGTTTTTTTGGCAAAACATGGTTCTTACCTCCATTTTTACCTCCATTTTTAATTACAAAAAATAAAAGAAATATTGGAATTTGCCAAACAAATTACAGAGACATGTAACGATGGCGTAATAGTTAGACATAGTGGAAAAAGCACCGGTCCGAGTTAAGTGGTGAATGAAGGACCGGTTTGATTTGAGGATAAACCGACTCAAATTTTCAAATATAACTGAAAATTAGAATATGACCGTTACGAAAACACGCGTGACATCACGCGTAACAATAATACTATTTATTATTATTATTTTTTTGTCAACTAATACTATTTATTAATAATAATACATGAAATAAAGGGGAGAACGAGAGTCTTGTCGATTTAAACGATTGCCTCTTACTCTACCTTCTCTCTAGAAAGTTTCGCTGGGAATAGTATTTTCCGACCGACGGAGTGGGCTCCCACAGCCACCGTCGGCCGGATTGTTGTTTTTCTTGTTGTTTTCTGTTGTTTTTCTTTTTTTTTTCTGCTTTTGTCGTGTATGTTTGGTTATGAAGGATCGAGATCGATGTGTCTCTTCCTTTGATTATCTGACTCTGGAACGGGGAATTTCTGTTTGTTCCGCCGTTACCGGCTTTGATTCTGGGGGGTGGAGGTTTGTTTAGCCTCACGTCGCCGGCTTTGTAGGGTGTGGTATCTAATCCGTGTCTTGAGCGGTCGGTTTGATTTCGTTGGGAGAGACCTCGTATAGATCGAGTGTTTTTTTTCTCCGACAAAGAAGCGACGGTGAGACGACGGTGGCTCTGGTTTAATCCCGTATTTGGTGGCTTGAAGCTTCTTGATGAGATCCAGAAGTAGGTTCGATGGATGCTCCTCATAGGAAGAAGCTCAGCCGGGGATGGTGGTTGTGAGGATTCCGATGTGGTGTCCGGGGAACGCCGATTGATTGTTCTCGGCGGTGGAGAAGGAGAAAGAACTTGACGACACGTGTTTACCTCGCTGTTGAGGTTTGAGCACGAATCACTGTTGTGTTGATCTTGGGTCGATGGACCGTTATAGTCTAGTTTGTAATCAAATGGGCTTTGATCTTTTGTTTTAAGTGTAGTCGGGTCTTGTATAAGCCTTTTGTAATATTTCCCGGGCTTGGTCTAGTTTTGGGCCATGACTTGTAATAAATCAATAGATGGCAAAAAAAAAAAAGGGGAGAATATTTTTCTATCTCTTCCAAATCGTAAAAAAAAAGAAAAAAAACTCTGAAGAACTCTCAACATTCGTAAAAGTGTTTCGATCTCTTCCAAACTTTGCAGAAACGGATCCCAATTCATTTAACATTGTAAGTGTTTCGATCTCTCCCTCTCTCTGCAAATTGTAAATTTATTTGAAGATTTTCGATCTCAATTTTTGTTTTTAGGGTTTCAATCTTTTCAGATTCCGATCCCGATTGGTTTGGGGTTTCTCGCTCTAATGTTTGGGTTTCGTTTGAATCTTTTTTGTTCGATTGATTGTCTTCTTTTTATACAGATTGGATCCTGATTTGTTTGGTTTTTGGTACTAAACTCTGTGAAGAATTGATAGAAAAGCTCTGTTTTACTCTTTTCATTAGCTTTCTGTTTTCTACTCAATGTACGAGTCTTGTGTTTGTTCAATTCTTATTCTTGTATTATTATGTCTCACAAGCCCTGTCGTTAGTTAGACCAATGGTAAAGAGTTTATGCTATAGTTTCTAAGCTTGCGTCTTTATTCTTTTTGTAGTTTTATTTTGAGGGTTCTTAATCTGTGGTTATGCTGTATCTTACTACTGTTTCAGTTAGCTTCACAACGAGAAGAAAACAGGGTGATCGAGAGAGATGGAAGACGTAAAGGCAAAACAACAGCATACATGGGTTGTATAGCAGCAGAATGTTCTTGCAGTGACTCCTCCACGTGTGAAACCTGTCCTCATTAAGGTAAATAACTCTTTCGAAAACCTAAGATCGATTGTTTTTGGTTTGTTTTGTTTTTATGTTTTGGTTTTCCACTTCAACCCCCCCCCCCCCACCCAAAAGAACTTAGACAGACACTAATCTAATACTCCCTCTGTTTTTTAAAGATGTATGTTTTGGTGTTTTCACACATATTAAGAAAACACATTAACTATACATCATTTTTAGAAATTATCAAATTCCAATGCATTTTAACCAATAGTCTTTCAATAAATTCAATCAATTTTATTGAAATTTGCAATTTTTGTATAGTAAACATAAAAAATACATCTTTGTGAAACAATTTATTTTTCTAAAACATCTATCTTTAAAAAACAGAGGGAGTAGTGTTTATGTCAGATTCTTATTTTGGGAAGAACATTGTCCCTTCGCTGCCTCTATAGGAAACATATTACCGACGGCTTTAAAAAAAGGTCTTTTAAGACAAGAATTACTAACCCCCGGCTTGAAAAGGATATATTTTTGATTATTTGGATGGATTTATAACATAAAAGCAATGGTTAAGAAAGTCTTTAAGACAAAAGACTTTAGAAATCAAAAACAGATCCTTATTTTTAATTTACCCACGGCTTAAAAAGATCTGTTTTTGATTATTATAAAGACCAATGGTTAAAAAGGTCTTTAAGACAAGAGACTTGAGAAATCAAAAACAGATCTTTATTTGACTTACACCCACGGTTTGATTGTCCCTTTGCTGCCCCTAAAGGAAACTTAATACCCACGGTTTAAAGATGTCTTTTAAGACAAGAAGATGCCTTTACTAACCCACGGCTTGAAAAAAGATCTGTTTTTGATTTTTGGGACGGATTATAACGACCAATGGTTAAGAAAGTTTTAAGACAAAAGACTTGAGAAATCAAAAAACAGATCTTTAGTTTACTTACATCCACGGCTTGATTGTCCCTTTGCTGTCCCAAAAGGAAACTTATTACCCTCGGCTTAAAAAAAGTCTTTTAAGACAAGGAGAGACTTTCA
Source organism: Raphanus sativus (assembly GCF_000801105.2). Taxonomy (NCBI): domain Eukaryota; kingdom Viridiplantae; phylum Streptophyta; class Magnoliopsida; order Brassicales; family Brassicaceae; genus Raphanus; species Raphanus sativus. The sequence continues at coordinate 24,087,943 of NC_079511.1, read as the reverse complement.
CTTATCCATGGCTTAAGAAACATCTGTTTTTGATTATTTGGATGGAATAAACGACCAATGGTCTTTAAGACAAAAGACTAAAATCAAAAACAGATCTTTATATTTTAACTTACACACGGCTTACAGAAAATTTATTTGGATGAAATGGGAGTATAGGGATCAAGAGTTTAAGACAGTCTTTAAGAAAAAAGACTTGAGAAATCAAAAACAGATCCTTATTTTACTACTACCCACAGCTTACATTGACAAGACATGTCAGTTAAAAAACCCACAACTTACAAGTCTTTAGACAAAGACATATAAGACATGTCAAGTTAATATACACACGGCTTAAAAGTCTTTACTACCACCCACGGCTTAGAAGTCTCTAGACAAAGACTGCATATCAAAAACAGTTCCTTATCTCACTGTCCTCGCCTTACACAAGTCTTTAGACAAAGACGTACAAGGCATGTCAGATAATAGACCCACGGCTTACAAGTCTTAGACAAAGATGTATAAGATATGTCAGTTAAAAAGACCCACGGCTTACATACAACTCTTTAGACAAAGACATCTAAGGCATGTTAGTTAAAAGACCCACGGCTTACAAAGTCTTTTAGAGTTTAGACAAAAGACATATAAGACATGTTAGAACCAGTCTAAAAGTCTTTACAACCCACGGCTTAAGAAAACATGATTTGATTATTTGGATGGAATGGTGTATAACGACCAACACTTACAAGTCTTACAAAGACTATAAGTTAAAAACAGATCTTTTATTTATTTATTACCCACGGCTTGCAAGTGTTAAGACAGACTTGCAAAAGTAAAAGTATTAAGACAAAGACACAAGACATAAGACATGTCAAGTTAAAAGTCCCATGGCTTAATAGTCTTTACTACCCACGGCTTAAGAAATCCTGTTTTTGATTAGTTGGATAAACTGGGGTTAAACGATCAAGGGTCAGGTCAAAAAGACTACAAATTAAAAACAGATTCACTAGTTCACAAGGCTTACTAAAGTCTCAGACAAAGACTTACAAAAGTAGTTACTAAAGTCTCAAGACAAAGACTTGCAAAACAGATTCACTAGTTCACTACCCACGGCTTACTAAAGTCTTAGACAAAGACTTACAAAAGTATTTACTAAAGTCTCAAGGCAAAGACTTACAAAAGTCTTTGGACAAAGACATAGATGACATATAATTCACTAGTCACACTACCCACGGCTTTACAAAGGCTTACCAAAGTTTTGTCTCAGACAAAGTCCTTAATTTACCCACGGCTTACAAAAAAAGTATTTGGACAAAGACATAAGATTCAAAGACACACAGCTTACAAAAACTTAATGACATATAAGAATAAGACATGTCGGCCAAAAGACATATATAGATGAAATATGTCCTTAGAGGAGATAGACTACGAATGGGAACCGAAAAACCATTTGACTGGGAAAAAACTTTACTTACCCACACGGCTGACAAAAAGTCTTTGTGACTTTTATGACAAGTCAGGCGATGGAAAGTGTACTTAGACCTCTTGCTTTGCTACACACAGTTTACAAAAGTCTTTAAGACAGAAAGCTACAAATTGAAAGCAGACCTCTTACTTTGCTACACACGGTTAGTCTTTTAGACAAAAGAGGGGTCAAAAGTCTTGGTGGGGATGGTAAAAACCAACCACAGCTTACGAGAGTCTTGAAAACTGTCGGTTATAGATTTGCTGGATGGAATAAAACGACCAGCGAATACTACTAAGCAAGATTTATTTCTGTTCGCTTACCTCTCCACAAGGGCTTTAAAGTGAAAACTATGGGTTGATTTTCATTCTGTTGGATGAATATAATGAACCAACAGCTTAGAGAAGTCTTTGACAACAGTTTTAAAAAGACTCGTTAGGTGAAAAGAAAAAACACCAACGGTTTAGAGAAAGTCATAAGTCAAAAGAGTAACACATGGGTTTCAAAGACTTGTAGAAGGGAAAAAAAACCTACCCATGGGTTTGATTTTAGAATGCGGATTAGATAAAGAAAATGTGAACCGAGAACCATCCAGTCATGTAAGTCAAGACTAATTAATTTGATTTTTTTTTCCAGGTTTGTGCTTTAGGAGGTCTGAGGAGATTGCAAAGATATAATCTTTTTTTTTTGTTGAGGTATGTGCATAATAATGACTTCCGTTAGATCCATATAAAAGTTCCATCTACATCAATTTTGTTGAATTCATACTGCAAAACTTGGTGTCCTTTTTCGCTTATATGGAAAGGTCTATGTTAAGTTGTCAAGACTAGATGCTGGCAGCTTCAAAGTTGCTTGTCGCCTCCTTGAGTTCTTCATATGACAGAAACCGTGTACTTTTGCTGGGTGGGGAAGTGATCCCCCTGATGAAGCTGCTTCCAGGATCCTTGGTTTTACTGAAAGGAAGGAAGATGTGATCAAGCAAAAGAACAACAAAGTTAATTGCACGAGAGAAAATGATAAGCACAGAGATTATAGCAGTGATGAGCACACCAGCGGCTACAGCAAAGATAAGAATAAGAACGTTTCTTAATACAAATGTAAAGAATCATGATGTTGATATACTCTCAGAAAAGCATTTTACTTTGAGAAGGTGCAGGGGCCTCAAACCAAGTAAAGTTTGACTCGCTGAGAAACTAATACCAGAATGAGGCGTGATATCCATGGAAATGTTCATCCTTGATAAGCTTAGCATATAGAAGTTGATCAGCTCAATTTGGTGAGGTAGGAGACCAAGCTGGGAAGCAAATTCGATCAGGAACATGTTCCAGCTGGGAGTATCTGAAACATTCAAGAGAAGGATGTCCAGCTTTATAGGGATACACGCAGTGGCAGCCAATACTTCCTCGTTTCAGCACCATATCTGGTTTGCAACAATACTCACCTGTTATTGCTATTTTGCTAGTCTAATGACAAATCAAAATGAGAATAGATAACGTCTTACCTGAAATGGAGGGAGACAAAGGTGGCTTCGTTAAGCCATCTGGAAGTGCGCCATTACTAATTAGATTGCGTTGGAGCAATATCTACCAAACCTGCTCCAGGAGACTGGACATTAGATGGTTTGGAGATGAACAGAAGCAACCAACCGACTATAACGGGGAGGAGTGTTGAGAAGATTTACAAGGTGGAGCTTGAGAACGGCAAGAGACGTTGCTGTCAAGAAGAAGATTTTCTGGAAAGATGATCTCATATTGGACAAAAGCTTCAACAGAGAAGCTAAGATGCTTGGAAAGGTTAAACTTAGACATCCTGGTAAGTCGATGGGTTATTGCTGCAGCAAGTCTGAAGGATTATATCTGACTAAAAGGGTCTGATGCATTTGTGGATGATAGAAAATCTAGCGGAGGTTTCAGTCTTAATGATAGAAACCAACTCAACATGTACTTGAAAGGGTTTCTGGTTGCAAGAACATTATGGAGTCGTTAAGTTAAAAAACGTCATTTCATTGTTAAGTACGAGGATACATCAGCTCTTTGAACAGAAGTTAATTACAGATCTTACAGAGATTGTCTTTGGAGAGCAGGTTGCTCGCAGAGATTCCAGAGTTTGCAGAACTTGGCTTCTTATAATTCTTAAATGATAGTCTTCAAACACGAAGGCGTGGAAGTCCAGATGCAGTTGATAAAATAAAATGATAAGTCTTTGAAGGTTCTTTGAAAAAAAAAAAACAAAAAAAGCAAAATGAGAACATGTGTCAAGTCAAAACGTGTGTCCTATTGGCTGTACCTTTCTGATGATAAGATAATTGCTTCTGAGGCTCTTCACAGTGTCCTTACTGTTCTTGGTTAAGAGCCAGCGAGGTTTTGGTGATCTCAGGTTGTTTCTGGAGATTCTTTTGCAATGAAGTCTCTTGAGCTTGCGGTTATTAATGGACGAGAAATATCTCAAAATTCTGACAGAATCTATGCTAGAGTATGATAGAACTCTTAAAACAGAGGATGATTGCAGGTTTTGCATGAAAGGGTTGTTGTTCTCAGACTCAAGGTGCAGATTTTTGTTAATGTATCTGAAGCTGAGAAGACAAAATCTGAATTATGGTTTGATGGGTATCTCATGTCAACAAGAAGATAAAAACTGATCCAAAGACTGGACATCTGTCTTGTTGTGGTGCCAATTGTTTTTGATAGGACCTTCTCTCCTGAGCCATCCAGAGGAGCAAAAACAGGGGAACCCAAAACAGAGAAGCCTAGAAGAACCATGACATCCTCTAATATTACCGTTGCTTCTCCCCAAGGGAAGATGAAGGTTTTGGTTTCAGGAGACCATCTCTCAGCAACACCCATGACTAGATTTGAGTCTTTAATGATTTTGAGAGTGGATGCAGCAACTGCTTGGAGAACCGCTGAAACTGCCATCTTCTCCCATATGATAAGACTACGTTGACTACTAAGTCTAGGATGAAAAAGTCCTTCCTATACTATAGGAGATAGGAACGACTAGTTTTGAGGTTTGTTTCGATTTGATTTTTTTTGTACAATATTAGGTCTATTTAAGGAGATATTAGCTATCTCTTTGTTCTTAGTTCATTGCTATGTTCAATAGATACAAATGAAACAGTCTGCCAAACATAGTTACTAAGCATGAAAACCAAACCTAGAAAAGAAGCAGATACAAACACTTTTAAAGAACTGCTTCATGGAGCAAACAGTGTGATGCCTTGCTGCCATCGTTGATTTATTCACAAATCAGAACCACATTTGCACCTGATACCTTTGTGCTTAGGTTTACAAACTACATTAAGATGGAGCCTTTCAAATCGTCTTTGATAATGTAATTCAGGTTACTAGATGAGTTACAAGATACCTGCAAAATATATAGTTCAGGTTACTGCAGTGCTCACCCATAGACATTGCCTAAGTATGTTTGAGGAACCACAATCTCCACATTTGCGCTTGTCATTGCCAGATTCTCGCTGCCAATAGGTTAATTTCTCAAAGCAAACAGAGAAAATAATAACCATTAGCACCGCAACCAAACTATCACACAGAGATATCATGACAATGCATCTCTGCATCATATGGAAATCAATAGCTGAGATAGTTTGATGGAACAAAAGCGAAAGTAATGATTCTCCTCCAAACTGAGAGATATTTCAAGTATATATTAAATCAAAACAGACCAAAACTTCAGTGTCTCTAATAAGAAAGTTCTGAACATTATGCAAAATAACAAAACAAAACAGTTGAGAACGTGTGACATTGTTGGTTTTATTTCCATGAGATCCTAAACAGTAATTACATTTCTGGCCTGGTTTCTTTCTATGGTTTTCCATTCTCTGATCTTTGCCAAAGTCTTCTCCACCTTCATCATACGTGCCTCTAGGCTCAGTGCTAGCTCATCTATTGCAAGATCTTTTTGCTTCAGACTTTCATCAACATCTTCCTTCTCATTGGATCTCTGGTTTTCTCCATTTTCATGGACCAAACACTTTGCTCCCTTAGTTCCATCGCCGACTACAGTCTTCTTTTTCTCAGCCTTAATTCCATTTACATCAACCTCATCATTACAGTCTGCTACTCCATTAGCCCCAAGAGGAGGATCTGAAGAGTTGTTACCACTAGCTGATCTTAGAACCGTATTCTTCACTGCTTTGTTTCCAGTTTTTTCTTCTTCACTCCTTTTCTTGATTTTTAGTGGTGCTACAGTTTCATCTTCATGAGCAACCTTTTGACAGATCCATGAATCTTTGTTATCTGCCTCAAGTCTATTGTTTCTTTTCCCAAGTGACTTAGAAGCATCTCTTACACCTTTCTCTCTGTCTATGACCATCTCACGAGCTTGATTGTCTCCCAAATGCTCACTCTTCCTCTTCAGTTCTACTTCCGTCTGACACAACTCATTAAGTGGAACTTCTCTTGAAGCTGATCCACCAGAATCTGATATCTCGGATCTCACATTTGTAGGTGTTCTAAGATATCTAGACCTTTTGAGTTCTGCAGGAAACTCTTTTCCCAGCTTTTGAACCGCTTCTCTTAACGGCAACACTTTAGGAGGAGGATCTAAGGAGTGGTTTTCATCAGATGAACACATAATTGTATTCTTCTTAGCAATGGTTAAGCTATCATCTCTTACACTTTTCTCTTTGTCTATGACCATCTCAGCTGTGGTAATGTTAGGAGCTCGCATGTCTCCCATATGCTCTGTCTTCCTCTTCACTACTTCCTCCTTCTGAAACAGCTCATTAAGTGGCGCTTCTCTTGAAGCTGATCCACCAGAATCTGCAATCTCGCATCTCACATCTGTCGGTGTTCGAAGATCTCTAGACCTTTTGAGTTTTTCAGGAAACTCTTTTCCCAGCTTTTGAAGCACTTCTCTTAATGGCAGTGCCTTATGAGGAGGATCTAAGGAGTGGTTTTCATCAGATGAGCAGCACATAGCTTTATTCTTCTTTCTCAAACTCATTACTTGAGCAATGGTTAAGCTATCATCTTCCTCATCCTTCTCTGATGGAACCATATGACTCTCACTGTCCTTACAAACTCGCTTCATTGACTTCTGTTTCTTAGAACAAGAAGGAACAGGCTCAGATGTATCATCATCACCATCACCTATGATGTTTCTTGGTGTCAATGATTCAGCAGCTCGATTATTCTTCCTCCACCACTCGCAGAACATTGAAGTAAAACAAGAAACTGAAGAACGAGAAGGGATGTACAATCTCAATCCATCAATAGGCTTGCTGTACTCATCCCAAGCTGCCTCTTTGAAGAGGTTGTTCATGTTAACAGGACAAGGAACATCCTGAAGCAATCCAAACTGTGAAGCAACTCGGTTTGGAAAGTAGTGTTCCACACTGTGAATTCCAATGAGCTCAGACACCTTGACGCATCTAGCAAAGGAGATGAGCTCCTCATCAAGATCAGGACCAACAGGAACCCACATTGCTTCCTCAGGGTAAAACAGAGGAAACGTCCAGTTCTTCACAGCTTTTGTGTAGGGACGCCACTCAAAACTATCCATCGTCGAGTTTGCCAGTATCTTCCTCACAATGTTCTTTGTACTCTTCCTCACAGTGCTCCTTGTTCTCGTTAGTTTCTCTTCATCCCAAAGAGCCAACCTTGGCTCACCTTGCAGCAACAGATTACTGTTGTTGGGACGTAGCTCCCTGAACCTCTCCCATGTCCAAACTTGAACCAACTTAAACAATGAACTCAACTCAAGTTTGGTGTTAACCCCTATTGCCATGTTGAAACCTCTGATGTGGTCTTTCAATAGAGTGAGCTCCTCATAAAGGTGAGCAAGAACAGGTGGAGCAAGAGCAATCCTAGTACCTCTCGAAAGATGAACAGCAATTGGCAAAACAGGTCTAACAAGATGGCTATACTTTGTTGGGAACACAAAGTAGCTAAGCCACAACGCAAGAAAAGCCGCATGCTCAAGCTCATCCCCACTGCCCATGAACCTCCCCGTCCATGTGACTTGAGTTACGAAACTGACATTGTTATCTTTCTTAATCTTGAGCCATTCTTTCCCCAGTTCCCTCACAGTCTTCTCTCCTGAGCCATCCAGAGGAGCGAAAACAGGGGAACCCAAAACAGAGAACCCTAGAAGAACCATGACATCCTCTAACGTTACCGTTGCTTCACCCCAGGGGAAGAGGAAGGTTTTGGTGTCGGGACACCATCTCTCAGAAATACCCAGAACGAGATCTTTGTTTTTGTCGAATACTTTCATGGATGCTATAACTGCTTCAAAGATTCCAGCTTTTTGCCATGTGGGTCTGTGCAAAGATGACATATTTATAGCCCAAGACTTGAAAGCTGGGGTCGCCTTTCTCCACCCAGGGAAGGAAACGCTCAAAGACAGAGCCTTTAAGTCCGGAAGAGAAGATTCAGAGTCGTCCATGGAGGTGGTGAAACAGGGGTTTTTGAAAAATGGGTTCTTTTCACAAGGAAACGAAGATGAAGCTGGAAGATAAAGTTTTGTTCTTTTCTGTCTCTCTATCTCTGGAGAAGATGAAGATGGAAGAGAAAGTTTTGGTCTCTGTCTTTTTGTGAGTTAACGTTTGAAGAAAGTCAGAAATGATGTTGCAGGTTGAAGAGGAGATGGACCAGGGATGCAAAAGTTTCCTTTTAAAGGTAATTTGAAATGAAAGTAATTAATAAAAGGGCTCATCAGTAAATATTTTATCTTTTGGAAAGAAAGAAAACGCATCCTTTTGTTGCCATGATCCACCATAACTAAAAACAAACTCCAAGAGTGTTGGGGATGGATTGTCACCACCCACAAGGCCCAGCGAACAGGAGGCCCATTACCATCAAGGAGGGAGCGGTCGGCTCGGCGTCGGCTCCTCGACTGACCCCGACTCGGCTCGTGACTACTTTAACTAGAGGACGAGCAGCCGAAGCGAGCAACCAAACAGCTCGGGCCGAGCAGTCATCCCGATTGGGCCTGTACATCGAAAAGCCCATGACCAAAGGGAAGCGAATTAGGTCGAGACTAACCAACCTAGGAGACTATATAAGGAGTTGAGGACAAGAAGGAAGGGTATCACCACTTAGACACACAGACTTGCGGCTAGATTAGAGTTTTCCATTATTCTCTTTGTATCTCGCCGCTCTCTCTTGTACTTCCGGCTAGGAGCTTACCGAGCATCGACTAGCCGGTTTTCTTACTCTTGTACCCTCGTTATTCCGACTCTAATAAAACGTCTCCGTTCATCCCACTCTTAAGTTCTTCTATTTTCTGTTGACCAAACTCACCTTAAACAATTGGCGCCCACCGTGGGGCCGATCAGAGTAACGTTTCCTAGACCGATATGACGATTGGTGACTCGAACCCCGGCACTTCCGGCGAAGCGTCCGAGCTTACGCCTCCGCCTCCTCCTCCCTTTCTCTCATCGGACTTCATGAGCTCCGTGATGGCTCGTCTCGCACATCAAGAAGAAGTTCAGAAGACAACAAACGAGCAGCTCGCTGCCCTTGTAGCTGCTCTCACCGCTCCTGCTGGACCTACAAACCGTTCCCAGCCAGTCTGCCGGCATCTCTTCCCCCCAACGCCGGCGGAGGACCGCGCCGTCGACGACGCTGACCCAAACGGGCCCCCTGCAGTCTACCCTACTTCGACGACAGCAGATCCGACGACGATTCGCGAGATCGCTGAGCTCAAACTCAGCCTTCAACAAATGAGCTCGCAGATCCACCAAGCGACGAGTGCAGCCCCTCAGATCGACAGCGTCATCGCCTCCACTTCGCGCTCGCCCTTCGCTAGCGAGCTAACCAGGGTCCAGCTCCGCAAAATAGAGAAGCTCCGCCTCCCCGAGTACAAGCCCGGTGGCGACCCCGTCGAGCACCTGACAGCCTTCAACATAGCTATGGCCAGAGCTCGCCTTTCCGACGAAGAGAAGGACGCGGGATACTGTCAGCTCTTCGTCGAAACCCTCAACGAACAAGCGCTAACCTGGTTCTCGCAGCTCAGCGAGAACTCGATTCGCAGTTTCCGAGACCTCTCAGCTGTATTCCTCAAGACTTACATCATGTTTACCAAGCGAGCAGCGACCGCTTCCAGCCTGTGGAATATGGCGCAAACGAAGGACCAAAGCCTCAAGGACTACATGGAAAAGTTCAAGACGATCGTTTCCCGAGTCGACGTCCCTGATCACATCGCTATCAACGCTTTGATGAACACTCTCCTCGTCAACTCGAAGTTTCGTAAGGACCTGTATTCCAACCCCACGACTTCGCTTCCCGATGCTATTGCCCGGTCTCACAATTTCATCCGAATGGAAGAAGACACCAAGGCAATAATTCGGAAGCAGAACGCTGCCAAGCCGGTTGCAGCCAAAAATGCGGGTGCTCGGCCAGAGCCACGCCAGCACGCGCCGGCTGATAACGGCGGCAAAAAAGGAGGTCTCCTCTACGTCGTGGACGAGAACAACGCCCCTGTCTCAACCATGGTCATGCACGATAAAAAGTGGAATGTTTACCAGCGAGAGACCGACTCTCCAGATGCATCTCCCAGTACCCCGAGTGCTGGTGTCGTGGCTAAAGTCGATTCGGCTCCAGGACCGACCAGAACTCCCATCGATCTCACGAAGCATTGCAAGTATCACGACGTGAAGGGACACGACACGACCGAGTGCAAATCCCTCTACGCCCAGTTCCTCTCCTCGATCGAAAGCGGGGATTACAAGATCCAGCCGCCTAAACCCAAGCCAAAAGGAGAAAACAGCTGGAGCAGGAACAAAGACAAGAAGGCTCAGCGTAAATCGCAGGGCAAGAACCGTAAAAACGACAAACAGTCGAAGGATACGGAGAAAGCTGCCCGAGAGACCGATGATGACGACGACTCGGCAGATGACGATCAGCCGACCAATCGCCAGCGCATCGAAGTGATCCGCGCCCAACCGCAAGGGGAGAACGAATCCGGGTCCTCGTCTGAAGAAGACGACGACACGAAAAACCTAGACAGCACTGCGGATCTCCGATCCCTCCTCGAGCGAAAGCTCCGACCCACTACCGTAGAAACACCGGTCTCCACCGATCTCCGCCTGCAGATCGACTCAAATCGAGCCGCGAGAGCTTCGGCGCGAGAGTCCTCTCACCAGCAGTCCGCTGAGAAGCCGAACTGCGATTTGCGAGACAAACTCAACGCGAAGATCGGCGATCTGCGGACAACCCTCAACCGCAAGAAAAGGGATACTGCCGAAACGAGTAACGACCTTCGCGATGTGCTCCGCGCAAAGCGAGCACAAACTCGTCCCCGGATAAATGTCATTATGGGCGGATCGCCTCCCTGCGGCGATTCAGTTAGAGCAGTCAAAGACCACCGAAGGCAAGCTACTACTTCCCAACGATGGCCCCAGAAGCAAGTAGACGATCAGCCGATTACCTTTTCGTCTGACGATACACTCGGCGTGCACCTCCCTCACAACGATCCTTTGCTCGTCGTGCTCGGTGTCGACAAGTACGACGTCACAAAAGTACTTATCGATACCGGGAGCTCGGTCGATATCATCTTTCGCGAAACCCTCGTAAAGATGGGAATTGACCTCAATGACGTCAAGCCTTCTACTCGGACCCTGACAGGGTTCAACGGCTCGTCAGAAGTAATCGCGGGCACGATCCGCCTCTCGGTTCACGCCTGCGGAGTCACTCGGACGGTCAAATTTTCTGTGGTCGGCTCCAAAGCCCCTTACCACGTTATACTCGGCACCCCATGGCTGCATTCAATGCGAGCAATCGCATCAACGTATCATCAGTGTGTTAAGTTCCTAGGATCAGACGGGTCGATCAGAACTCTGAAGGGTGATCAGCAAGCCGCGCGGGACCTCCTGATCGCCACGGTTAAAATCCAGCGCTCCCAATCACTTGTCAACTCGGTCTCTCCTCCCACGAGCAAAGTCTGCCCGCAAAAGGAAGAGGTTCTCGAAGTACCAGTTGACGAGTCGGACCCGAGCAAATCAGTCCGAGTAGGCGCATTTCTACCCGACGAAATGCAGCAGAAGATTCTCGAGTTCCTTAAGCAAAACCTGTTCACGTTCGCCTGGACGATGTCTGATATGAAGGGAATCGATCCGGCTATCACAACCCACGAACTCAATGTTGATCCCAACTTCAAACCCATCCGGCAGAAAAGAAGAAAGTTGGGACCAGAGCGATCCAAAGCAGTCGCAGAGGAAGTCGAGCGTCTACTCGGTGCCGGTTCAATCACTGAAGTTCGTTACCCGGAATGGCTAGCCAACCCGGTGGTCGTCAAGAAGAAGAACGGTAAATGGCGCGTCTGCGTCGACTTTACCGACCTCAACAAAGCATGTCCTAAGGACAGCTACCCGTTGCCTAGCATCGATCGCTTAGTCGAATCGACGGCCGGTAACGAGATGTTGACGTTTATGGATGCCTTTTCGGGCTACAACCAGATCCTAATGCACCCGGACGACCGGGAGAAAACTGCTTTCATCACCGATCGGGGAACCTACTGCTATAAGGTGATGCCATTCGGATTGAAAAATGCTGGAGCAACCTACCAACGGCTTGTCAACCAAATGTTCGCCGAGCAGCTTGGGAAGACAATGGAAGTCTATATCGACGACATGCTCGTCAAATCGCTCCGAGCCGACGACCACTTAGCACACTTAAAGGAATGCTTCGCCATCCTAAACAAGTACGGGATGAAGTTGAATCCCGCAAAGTGCACCTTTGGCGTCTCCTCGGGTGAATTCCTTGGTTACATGGTCACGCAACGAGGAATCAAAGCTAACCCGAAACAGATCTCAGCAGTCCTGAATCTCCCGAGTCCGAGAAACTGCCGATCCACCGATAAGTGTCTCCCCTTCTATGATCTCCTCCGAGGGAACAAGAAGTTCATTTGGGACGACAAGTGCGAGGACACGTTCATTCAACTCAAGCAATACCTGACAACTCCTCCCGTCTTGGCCAAGCCGGACGTAGGAGACGTTTTGTCTCTCTATATCGCTGTCTCCTCGGCAGCCGTCAGCAGTGTCTTGATCAAGGAGGATCGCGGCGAGCAGCGTCCGATTTTTTACACGAGCAGACGCATGACCGGCCCGGAGACCCGATACCCAACCCTTGAGAATCTGGCTCTGGCCGTCGTCGACTCCGCGAGGAAATTACGACCCTACTTCCAGTCACACTCTATCGAAGTTCTGACCGACCAACCGCTCCGTACCGTCCTGCAAAATCCCAACAGAGCCGGCCGGCTGACCAAGTGGGCAATCGAACTGAGTGAGCTTGACATTACGTACAAATGTCGAACAGCCGCCAAATCTCAAGTCCTCGCCGACTTCCTTGTCGAGCTCACGCCAGATCTTGCACAAGACCTCGACGTCCCGAGTCCCAATTGGATTCTTCATGTCGATGGATCATCGACGAGTAAAGGATCCGGTGCTGGGGTCCAGCTTCAATCGCCAACAGGAGAACTCATCCGCCAGTCTTTCAGTTTCGGCTTCCCGGCTTCTAACAACGAGGCAGAATATGAATCGTTGATCGCCGGTCTTCGTCTCGCCCGAGCCGTCAAAGCCAAACGCTTGAGTGCTTATTGCGACTCGCAGCTCGTCGCTAGCCAGTTTAGCGGTGACTACGATGCTCGCAATGATAGAATGGATGCGTATCTCCGAGTAGTTCAGGAGCTTGCTAGGGAATTCGATTTCTTCGAACTCACCAAGGTTCCTCGCGGAGAGAACGTTTGCGCCGATGCCTTAGCCGCACTCGGGAGCAAACTAAACGACCAGGTCAAAAGGACGATACCCATACATCGGATTGATCGACCAAGCATCAATTTTTCCTCCGACGAAAGCTCTCCCATCGCCCCAATCTTTGCAACAACTCGACGATCCACCACCGATCAAACCGAAACCGAGATGCCGGATCAAGCCGACACCGAGATGCCCGATCATGACAATACCCCAGTCGATTGGCGAGCCGAGTTCCTAGATTATCTCGTACGAGAAGAACTGCCGAACGATAAGTGGGCAGCGAGACGCCTGAAGAGACGCAGCGCCCACTACGTCGTCATGAACGACGAACTCCACCGAGTGACCGCGAATAAGGTTCTCTTAAAGTGCATCCAGGGCGATGAAGTACGCCGAGTAATGGCTGAAACTCACGACGGAGCAGGAGGAAACCACTCGGGAGGCCGAGCACTCGCCCTCAAGGTTCGAAGCTTGGGATTCTTTTGGCCGTCTATGAACACTGACTGCGAGGCATACGCTCGTCGGTGCGACAAATGCCAGCGTCATGCCCCGAGCATCCACAGTCCCACTGAGCTGTTGCGGACATCTGCTGCCCCTTATCCGTTCATGAGGTGGGGGATGGACATCATCGGGCCAATGCCGAACTCACGCCAACGTCGTTTCATCCTGGTCCTCACCGATTACTTCACTAAATGGATTGAAGCTGAAGCATTCTCTCAGGTAACGGACAAGGAAGTCCGCACTTTCGTCTGGAAGAACATCATTTGCCGTCATGGTTTGCCATACGAGATCATAACGGACAATGGCTCTCAGTTCATGTCCGGAAACTTCAAAGAGTTCTGCAACAAGTGGAATATCCGCCTAAGCCCTTCGACTCCTCGCTACCCGCAAGGAAACGGACAGGCGGAATCCTCCAACAAAATTATCATCGATGGAATCAAGAAGCGACTCGACCTCAAGAAAGGCCATTGGGCCGACGAGCTGGACGGCGTCCTCTGGTCGCACCGAACGACTCCCCGCGGTGCGACCAAATCCACCCCTTTCTCTCTTGCTTACGGGATGGAAGCAATAGCCCCCGCCGAAGTTAATGTGACGAGTCTTCGGCGCGCCAAGATGCCGCAGTTCGTCGAGCTTAATCAAGATATGCTCCTCGATGCCCTTGATGAACTCGAGGAAAAACGCGACCAGGCGCTTCTTCGGATCCAAAACTACCAGAACCAAATCGAGAGCTATTATAATAAGAAGGTGAAAGCGCGCCCTCTCGAGCTCGGCGACCTCGTGCTCCGTAAAGTTTTCGACAACACGAAGGAGCTTAACGCTGGAAAGTTAGGGACCAACTGGGAAGGACCTTATAAGATCACTCGAGTCATTCGACCAGGCGTCTACCGACTCGAGACTTCCCGCGGAGAGGCAGTCCCACGAGCCTGGAACTCGATGCATCTTCGCCTCTTCTACCAATAGAAGCGCCTCATCTTTTTCTCCCAGCGAACGACCAGCAGGTCACTGTTCGCTAAAAAAAAAAAAAAAAAAAAAAAAAAAAAAAACCGAGTAGATGCACCTAACCGTCACTTCTACTCGTCCGAGTGAATGCGCTACTACAGCCACTTTCACTCGGTCAAACGAACTACGAAAGGCTTGATCCTCATCCGAGGTACGTAGGCATCCCTTCACAGGGTCCAGCCCCAATCAAAACAAAGTCCAAACTTTTTATTAGAATGACCAACAGTCACCTTTCCCCGAACAAACGATGCCAGCCCCTTCATCAAGCGGAGCACGAGCACTCGCCCAGCTAAATCGGCTGAGCCTTGATCAGGTATCAGCCGAAGGGAATAACAGCCTTGCGTCACCTGTGCGTCGTGCATTGACCGGCTATCCAATGGAAATTTCAGACCAAGTCTGATCGAAGGACGACGGTTTGGCCGACCAATAGTTCTCTCGATCACTGCACTGCGTCTTGAAACCTTTTCCTCGGGAATTCGGTAGAACGATTAGAGTCTCTTTGTATTTACTTGAACGTTAGACTTGTAAAAGCTTCGTTGGATAAATAAGAATGCGAACGAGCGACCATCTCTAATCACTCTTCTATCTGAAAAGGAGGGAACTCGCTGGCAAATGCGAGCAACCATCCGGACTATTCCGTTTCTCGGTTATAGACAAGTGAAAAATGATTTATATATTTCTAAGTTAAGCGACTTACGGAAATATATAAAGAAACACTTAAGTCTGATAAAACCAAAAGAAAATAATTCATACATCAAAGGCTTAACGCCGAGAAACAAGGTCTTAAACAAACAAGGCCAAACGGCCGAACAACGAGTACAACAAACATGTATAATCATCCCTCAGCAGGGGGATCTCTCTTCTCAGGAGGACCCGAGCTGGAGACGTTGCCGGTGCTTTGACCCTTACTTGATGGAGAGGCAAGCCTGATCTCACGGTTCGGATCCGAAAAGCCTTCACTCGCGTCAGGATCGGAAGCCCCAAGGGACGAACTGTCGGAGATCATAATCAACTTCTCCGGGACACCGGCATCAGGCGCCTTCGGGTCCGCTTCAACGGCGTTCTTGTCTGAAACTGGCGCAGCCTCTTTGATAGGAAGAGTGGCGTCGGGACGAGCAGGAGACTGTACCGTGTCGAGGAGGTCCCTGATAAATCCGTCACTCGGAGATCGGAACGCTGCCGCGGCTTCAGAATCGATCAGCTCAAGGTTCGACCCATGCTTGTCGACCTTCTCGAGGATTTCATCGATCACGAACCGAGACTTCAGTACCAAAGGAGACAAGGTTAGATCCGAGTCCGGAATCACGCCTACCTCCAGACGAGTCGTCTCCCCATCATAGTATTTCTCCAAGTCGGCGTACGTATCGATGGTCTCCTGAGGGATATCCTTCCCCGATTCCTTCAAAGCCTCAAGGCAGTCTCGCATCCCGCGCGCTTGACCAAGCATACACCGCGAGTCCTCGAACTCATCACGGCGCTTCTCTCGGTCCTGAATATTCTTGAAGCGTCGGGAGCATTTTCCGGTCATTGCCGCCATCACGCGGATTCGCTCATGAGTGACCTCAAGTTTGCGAGATTCCCTCAGGCGATCCATCTCCCAGGAGAAATCCAAAGCAGAAGCCACCACCTCCTTCTCGAGAGTCGCGTTCTTGCCTTGCAAGTCGGCGTTTCTCTTCCGCAACTCGGCTTTCTCTTCCTCCGCCTTTTTTACCAGGTCCCGAGCAGACGCCAATTCGGTCGCCATGATTCCCCTCTGTTCGTCGAGCTCCTTCCTCAGCGCTTCTCCTTGAGCAACCGCTTCGTCCTTTGCACGGACTGCATCCTTCAAAGCCCGAGTCGCGCGTTTTTGGCTCCTCTTCTGCTTGTCAATCAACTCAAACGCTCCTCTCAGCTCTTCCTCACTAAGACGTTCCAGTCTCCGAGGCTCTACACGACAAACCACGTAGCGTCAGCAAATGAATAAGAAGAAAAAGAGATAAAGTCAGAAACCCGGCTTACCATGATGGAGGTACGGGAGGCGAACTTGTACTCCTCCTTGAAGATCAAGTCCTTGACCGGCGGCAGCTCGCCCCGATCTCCCCTGAACAGACGAACCAGGCGACCGCACTCCTGTTCGTCATGCGCTAGCGGGACCTCGCGGTCGTAAGAGAAAGAAACCCTGTCTGGACAACTCTTCTTTGTCTTCTTCCTCTTCTTTGAGACAGCAACGGTCCCTTCAGCAACCTGAGGAGCGGGTTCCTCCGGCACGACCTCACGCCCCGGGCCCAGCGACTCCCCGGAACGGGTGGCATCCACCTCCTCGTCGTTCAGCTCCTCAGAAGAGCCTCGAGGAACCATTTCGGCGGCTCTCTTCTTCCTCTTCCTCTTCTTGTCCTTCTTCTTGGCCTTTGGAGAGACCACCGGAAGTTCTTCGTCGCGGCTGCCCGCAGGCTGTGATTCGGGGACAACCTCATCTTTGGAACCACCGCTCGGTTCCAGGTCCTTGAGCTCGCCTTCCTCAACAGACGAGGATCGGATCGCAGAAGAATCACCCCTTGCCTTCTTCCTTCTCCCCTCTGATCCAGAATGCCCTTGGGGAGAGGAAGCCCCAACGTTCGCTTCCTCGACAGCCGCGCCCTCCTCTTCGCGCTGTCTCTTCTTGTTGGTTTTTCTAACCAACTGAGCCTCAGCGTCCGACTCAGTCGCGCTCGGATCTCCTAAATTGGGCGAGCCCGCGGTATCGGGCTGGGATTTCTTTGCGGAGCCGACTTTCTTCGCAACCACCAAACTCAAATTTGGTATAGTCCTCATCGCTCTTGCTCGGTTTATCTCCCTCTGCTCGGCCGAATTGAACAAATTGACCCTCTTCGTCTTGTTCGTGACAATGGGGATCGTGTCTGACTGCCAAACCTCTGCGATGAGTAAAAGCGAAATTAGATTCCGTATCAAAGGAACGCGTCGAGCAAAGGAAAGCGTGAAAGGAAGGACTTACGTTGGCTAATCCACCCAATCGATCGACGGATCCTCTGATAGGAGAACTTATCCCAATGATCCTGCTTCTGCAATGCGATCAAACGAGCACTCTCCAAAAAGTCCTCCTCGTACTCGGTGGTGTTCGGAAGAGCAACTGCAAAGAAAGACAAACGGGAGTTAGACCACAAGAAACGGAAAATAAAACTGACGGGTGGGGTGGTTTATACCCATCTCTCGGGCCCATAAAACACGATAGCCGGTCCTCAGCGGCTCCTCGAACGCAGCCCTGTCAGATTTGATGTAGAAGTAGGACCGCTGCCAGTTGTTCGTCTTATTGGGGTAGCCGGTCACCACGTTATAGTTGGGGCGGATCTTCAGCGAAATCAGTCCGCCCTTTATCTTCGCTGACACTAATTCCTCGAAAGCTCGGACGTTGAGAGGAACACCGGCTTCCGCTCCGATAATCGTCAGTGCGACGGCCAGCCGCCACGCACCATTCAGAAATTGACTAAGGGCGGCTCCTCGGCGCATCGCAAACGCAGTGACGATTCGAGGAATCGGAAACCACAGCTTCGTGTCGCCCTCAAAGTACGACTCGTAGACGCATTGGTAGCCTTTCGGAGGAGACCAGGGCCGCTGGTCGCTCTTCGGGATTATAAACGTAACCCCCGCTGCGTCGCGAGCCCGTAGGAGTCTTGTCACCGACTCGACGGTCGACTTCGTCTTCTCGACACCCCGCCAGTCCTGGCCTTCGACGACCGAAGGACGCACGCGCTCCCGATCAAGCGGAGGTTGCTTCTCGAAGATGTTCCCCGGATAAAAGCTTATCGGAATCATCTGATCGTCAACATGATCACGACCGTCGTCGTCCTTCCGCGATTGCACCCTCGATTCCGAAATAAGGACGCGCTGCGCACGACTCAAGTTCTCTGTATCCATCATCGCCTCGCGATGAACCGCCTCTTGGCTTCCTTCAGAACCACGGACCGTCTCTAAGTCGTCACCAGATCCCGACGAGGCCTCACGCATCTTCCCCTTTTGTTCTCGAGAAAGTCTCTTACTTGTCGACATTACCGAGTAAACGATAAAACGAGAGCAGAAGAAAGAGAGAGAAGCGACTTAGAGAGAGAGAGAGAAAGTACCTGAAGATTGCGGAAGAATGAGAGATCTGAAGGAAGATCTCTTATTTATAGGGAAGGGGACGCGCGCCCAACGAGGCGTCATAATTAGCCCTAAACGGGCCTAAATGGGCCTCTAGACGGGCTCGCGCGTCGGTCTCAAGCGCGACCTTTCGGTTTTCCGGTCCGAAACCTAACGACGCTTCGGCTTCCCGATCCAAAACCTAGTAACGGTTCAGCTCCCTCACTACAATTGGCGACGGTTCGACGTCGTATCACGAATCGAATGCGATCAGACCCCCGGTTTGGAAAGACCGTTGTTCGGCATCAATCCAGACGATTTATACCGAACAGCGGAAGTTCTTTTCTCCAAACAATTTTTGGCGGAGCCGTCAAAATCAACAACGAGTCTCCTGTTCTTCGAGCCCTAAAACAACTAGCTCACAGCGATCGTTTACTCGACCGACTATGAACTAGGGGGGGACTTATTGTTGGGGATGGATTGTCACCACCCACAAGGCCCAGCGAACAGGAGGCCCATTACCATCAAGGAGGGAGCGGTCGGCTCGGCGTCGGCTCCTCGACTGACCCCGACTCGGCTCGTGACTACTTTAGCTAGAGGACGAGCAGCCGAAGCGAGCAACCAAACAGCTCGGGCCGAGCAGTCATCCCGATTGGGCCTGTACATCGAAAAGCCCATGACCAAAGGGAAGCGAATTAGGTCGAGACTAACCAACCTAGGAGACTATATAAGGAGTTGAGGACAAGAAGGAAGGGTATCACCACTTAGACACACAGACTTGCGGCTAGATTAGGGTTTTCCATTATTCTCTTTGTATCTCGCCGCTCTCTCTTGTACTTCCGGCTAGGAGCTTACCGAGCATCGACTAGCCGGTTTTCTTACTCTTGTACCCTCGTTATTCTGACTCTAATAAAACGTCTCCGTTCATCCCACTCTTGAGTTCTTCTATTTTCTGTTGACCAAACTCACCTTAAACAAAGAGCTCAAAGCATTTTTATATCAAACTTTTGTTCCACCAAATGCTACATTCTCTTTTGTTTTTGCTGAGTGTAAGTCCTTAGAGCATCAATATTGGAGCTGTCTTTAAGGGAGAAGGAAAGAGGACCGAGGCAAAAAGTGAGGGGAAAACCCTTGTATAAGAGCAGCTTTTATACAGTCCTTACACATTCATGACCAAAAAAAAAAAAAAGATTGGGGACTTTGATGGAGGGACACCAATAATGATGGTCTTATACTAGCCAAACATGTAAAGAGAATGCAAACAAAACACCGAGAGACCATACTTATCTCTGTGCATTCTGCGTTTGCTATAGGAAATAAATGATTCTCCTTGCTTCCACCCTCTCCAAAGCTCAGTAGCCAGTGTATTTATTACCTGAATGCTAACTTGTGTTAATCACTTTTCTCAACATTAACACAATACCTAGGGACTGGTAAAGGAACAAAGTTTCTCCATGCCTTTGTATTGGCATGAAGCTCTAATATTTTGGCTGTGGGACCTCTCCATTAGGGACCAAACTGAATCGCTGAAGCTATCATCTTCTCCCATACTTTGACTAGTTTTGAGTTTGTTTAAGAAGACTTATGCTCTCTTTGTTCTTAGCTCATAGCTTTGTTCAAAAGGTACAAACAAAACAGTCTGCAAAAGATACTAAGAATGAAAACCAAAAGATACTAAAGCAAAATACCACAAAGGTAAGATTGATCTCTGATATTGAACTTGCATTTGTGTCTGCTTCTTTCTTTGTCTACCCAAAACATGACCTAGACTAAACGAGCTGATGCAACTTTCCACTGTTTCCATAGCTTTCCCTGCTTTCAACTATACCACTCTTTTCTGTACTTTCATAATACGCTCCTCCATACCATTTTCCATCTGTTGAGCAAACTCTGTTTAACTAAGTCATTACCAATAACATCTTCATCATTCCTCTTCCTAAGTCCCTAACTGCTCCTTGGAAGTGTCCTCACTTCTGAGATCATTATCTTGAGGCAAACAGTCCTGTCGCTTTCCTGGTCTTCCTCTTCTTCCTTTCCAGGTCATGCCAAAGAGCTAATCTTGGACCACCCTCTAGCATTGGTTTAGGAAGCTGTAGTTCCATGAACCTCTCCCATATCCAAACTTGAACCAGCTTGAACAAGGCACACAGATCAATCTTGAAGGGAATAGACAGCTCTAATGTGGTTTCTCAAGAGACTTAGCTCTGCATACAAGTAGAAAGAACAGCTGGAGCAATAGCAATCCTCCTACCACTTGAAAGATGAACAGCGATTGGCAAAACAGCTTCGTCCATGTGATAATATTGTGTCGGAAACACAAAGTAGCTAACCCACAAGGCAAGAAAAGACACATGCTCAAGCTCATGACCAGTGTCCATGAATTAGACACCCACGTTACTTGGTTTGCACTAAACCCTTTCTCCATTCTTAATCTGCACACACATTTTTCTCCAGTTTTTTTTTGTCATCTTCTCCTCTTGGCTCTCAAGTCTTGCAAAATACGGCAAACCCAAAACAAAAAAAAACCCTAACAGCACCAACACATCCTCTAACGTTATGGTTGCTTCACCCCAAGAGAAAACAAAAGAGTTGGTTCTAGGACTAGGACCCCACTTCTCAGCAACAGCGAGAATTAGAGACGGGTCCTTGTGGATTTTTTTGGTGGATGCAATGATATAATCGAAAATCCCAGCCTTTCTCCAGGTGTGTTTGTGCTTGTTAGACAGTTTATGAGCCCAAAACATGAAGTATTTGGTAGCATGTCTCCACCCATAGTAGTTAACAGTCATAGACTTTGAGGCATGAGAAGAAGCTGAGTGGCTTTGACGAGGAAGAGCAAGTTTGGATTCATCAGTGGAGGTGAGACAACGAAGTCGAGTGTTCTCAGAGGCAGCCATGAGTTCTTCAAATGCTGGAGATCACACAGAGAAACAAAGGAGGTTAAGAGAAAATAACAAGTCTATACAGAAGCGCAGAGAATCTTATGCATGAATGTTTATTTTCAACAGATGAAGCAGTGCCTTTTTAGGTATAAAAGGTCTCATCAATAAACACAAAAAAAAGATTCATTTAACATTTTTATTAAATATTTCAAATACTAAAGTAAATACACACAAATAACATCATAAAGCTAAGTTAAAGTTCACAGGATTATGCAAAAGAGCAAAAGATTGATATGTGACTTTGTTATCTTCTTTCAGATCATAAGGTTAAGCAGAAACTCCAGTTTGGATATGGTTTCTTTTGGTTATCCAATTTCTAATCGTTTCCAAAGTCTTCTCCACCTTCATAAAACGTGCCTCTAGATTAAGTGCTATCTCCTCTGTTGTAAGCTTTCTCTGTTTCAGTCTTTCACTTTCTTCCTTCTCATTGAATCTCTGCTTTTTTCCTTCTTCAAGAAGCAAACACTCTACTTCCTTGGTTCCATCATCGACCAAAGTCTTCCTCTTCTCTGGATTGTTTCTTCCATTTACATAAACACATGTTTGTCCTGCCTCTGGTGGTGTCTCCTCTGCTTTGCTTCTAGTTTCTTCTTCAGCTTTCTCTTCATTCCTTTTCTTTACTTCTTGTCGTCCTACAGTTTCGTCATCACCAGAAGCAAGCTCTTGACAAATCCTTGAATCAGTGTTACCCTCCTTGTCTCTCCTTATTCCAAGTGATCCAGGAGCATCACCTCCGGTTTTCTTTCTAGATTTGACCAGCTGAGAAATAGTAATATCATCATAAGAACCCATACGATTCTCATCATCATCATCCTCATCCTCACGAGCTCGCTTGCCTCTCTTGTCTTTCAAATGCTCACTTGTCCTCTTCGCTAACTCCTTGTGAAACAACTCACTAAGTGGTACATCTACTGAAACTGATGCACCACAATCACTAGTCTTGTTTTTCTTTATCTCAGATCCCATACAACTCGCTATTCTACTTTTCCTAGAACGTTTGAACTTTGCAGGAAACCCTCCTCCCAACTTCTGAAGAACTTGACTTAGTGGCAGTACATCAGGAGATGCATCTTCATCAACTGTATTTCTTGCGTTACAAGTTTCATTTGAGTCCTCCAAACCAAGAAAGTCTGAAACTGATTTCACCCACCAGTCTCGGTATCTTGTAGTAACAGAACCTCTAGCAAGACGAGAAGGCATGTATAGCTTCAAACCCACAAGAGACTTATTGTAATCATCCCATGCTCCCTTTTCTGTGAAGCTGCTATGATGAGTAACCAAACCAGGAAGATCTTGACTAAACCCAAACTGCATCGCCACTCGATTCGGATAGTAATCCTCTACAAAACCAATCCCAACAAGCTGAGAACTCCTCACACATCTAGCAAAGGTGACAAACTCATCATCAAGACTGTTATCAACAGTCACCCACATAGCTTCCTCAACGTAAAGCCTAAGAGGGTTCCAGTTATTTAAAGGTTTAGTATAGGGACGCCAATCAAAATCATCAAAACTAAAACCCTCATCACTGCCACATCTCTGTTTCAGTAAGCTCCATTGAGCAATCCTAGGTTCTCCCTTTGGTATCTCTCCAGCTTGTGGTCTTATGTTCTTGAATCTCTCCCATGTCCATACTTGGACTAACTTCAACAGAGACATGGCAATGAACTTTTGATGATCAGACTCATCTCCTGTAATGGCACAGATTCGACCTAAATCTCTGTACAATCCAGCCAGAACAGCAGGAGCAAGAGCAATCCTTTCACCCCTAGCTAAACGGACAGCAGTTGGCAACACATGTCTTGAAATAGAAGGACGAGACTTGTGTGGAAACACAAAATGAGAAAGCCACATGGCGAGAAAAGCTTCATGCTCCAACGAATCATCTCTGTCTTTGAAACTTGAAGTCCATTGCACTTGGCTCACGCGGCAACCACTGATCCAGTTCCCTATAATCTTTGCCCTTGCTTTCTCTAGCTTATCCACGGCAACTCTCATCTCCGAGCTTTCTAAAGGAGCAAGAACAGAGGAACCCAAAACTGAAAACCCTAGAAGCACCATCACATCCTCTAACGTAACCGTTGCTTCGCCCCAAGGGAAGACGAATGATTTGGTCTCAGGACACCATTTCTCAACTAGGGCTTGAATCAGAGACGGGTTTTCATGGATTCTGTAAGTAGACGCCTTGATTGCTTCAAAGATGCCAGCTTTTCTCCAAGTGGGTTCGTGCAAAGCTTCCATCTTTCGAGTCCAGGATATGAAATTAGGGTTTGGAAAACGAAACCCATTAGCGGAATTACCCAAAGACAGAACCTTCAGCCGGTCTGATGATGATGAAGAAACAGAGACACGTTGACGAGGAGGAAGCTCAGCTACAGGACCATCGATGGAGGTTACGTAAGGTTTTAGGAAATGGGTTTTCATCAGGCAGCAAGGACCTCTCGTTTTTTCTACACTCGAATCCATAGGAAGATGAAAGTTGTTACCTTTCTCTTTTCTCTACACTTTGATCTTAAGTTTTCTTCTTTCTCTTTTTTTCTTTGAATGTTTAATGTTTGAAATTTGGCAGTGAATGCTGAAATGATGATCTCTCTCTCTCTCTCTCTCTCTCTCTCTCTCTCTCTCTCTCTAGGTAATGGAGCTGGAGGGAGCAGCTTCCGTATATGGTAACTTAAAAGGAACAACACAAAAGAAAAGATCATCTCTTTCAAACGGGAACAGTTGATTTATAAACCGAATAAATTGGTTCAGTTAGTTCATCGTTAGATCTTCAGTACCTTATCAACTCCGGTTTGGATATTTTCCGGTTCAGTTTTATAAGTTGGGTTCATGTTCAACCTTTTAAGCCTCAGGGCTTTAAAACACTCTTGGCGTACCCTATTTTGAAAGCACACATATAATCATGGTCAAAGTAACAGAGATGCAGCTTTTGCCCATAACCAGAAGTACTAGGTAGGACCCAGTAGAAAGAAAAAGAACTACAGGAAGACCAAAGAGGAAACCTATATAGAGTTTCAGTTACTGTATTGATCTGAATATCCTCCTTCCCTATGTTGTCTTGGTTAAACTTAAGAACCTATTTGTTGATGACATATTATCCTAAAACTGATCTCTTAAAGCTTTTCTATACATATATATAATATATATATATATATAATATATATATATATATATATATATATATATATATATATATATAGCTTTTCCAAACTCGCTACACATTCAAAGAAGATACCAACATTGTCAACACAACACAACACAGAGAAACAATGATGCTTTGAGTCTCTTAACATTACCTGAAAAAAAAAAAGAGGAGAAGTCAGCATCCGTGAAAGAGATTTCAGATGGAAATGTCATGTAAATCTGTCTAGGGACTGAATCCTCTCTTTCATGACTGCTTGGAATATAACAGTAAGAGAGTGCAGTCTCTCCAATTTCTACCACAATGTGTAGAGCCACAACATTAACCAATGAGCCAAAGTCTATGGTAATACCAGGTAAACTATTTCTTGGATCAAACCCACATCTATCATAACAAAAACCAAAATAGTTATTGTTGGGCTTTTTCCAAGCCCATGTCCAACTCTCTATTGTCCGATTAGTACGATATTGTCCACTTTGGGCCCGAAGGCAAAGCCCGCATGGATTTGTTTCTGGGACTCCTTCCCAAAAGGTCTCGTACTAATCAGAGTTGGACATCTCTTTATATACTAGACATTATTTGTCTAAACTACCAATGTGGGACTTTGTTTGTATTCACAACAAACCTCCTCTCAAACCAAGTACCACATAAACACTTGATTTCCAACCTCCAGCGAAACCTGGCACACCTCTTATACCGCCGTAATCACCAACGGGACTCTTCACCTAACCCTTGTTACACCATTAGGATTTATCCACCTAACCCTTACTGCACCATTAGGACATTCACCACCTAATCTTTACAGCACCGTTAGGAATACCCACCTAATCTTGTATCGTCGTTAGGAAGAGACTTTCGATATAAGTCTCCGACACCACTTATTCGCGAAGTCATCTTGAGGATTCTCCTCCCACAACCGAAGCTCCAGGATCTTTGACTGGCCTCTGCTATGCACCCCGCCCTTCCCATCGAAGTGGAGGCTCTTCGAACTTGAAGGGTATTTTGGTCTTCTTGCAGATGTTCGTCATCCCGGCTCTGATACCAATTTTTGGGCTTTTCCAAGCCCATGTCCAACTCTCTATTGTCCGATTAGTACGATATTGTCCACTTTGGGCCCGAAGGCAAAGCCCGCATGGATTTGTTTCTGGGACTCCTTCCCAAAAGGTCTCGTACTAATCAGAGTTGGACATCTCTTTATATACTAGACATTATTTGTCTAAACTACCAATGTGGGACTTTGTTTGTATTCACAACAGTTATAAATAGAACAAAAGTGGAAGTCTAACGACTCTGCTCCAAACTGAGAGATCTATCAAATACACACCAAAAGTCATAAAGATTTGTCTCTAATAAGAAAGTTCTAACCATAATGCAAAACACCAAAAGAAATCACACCAAAAAGTTAAGAAAGATTTATTTGCATGAGAATATCCTAAACACAAATTCCATTTTTGTCCTGGTTTCTTTCTCTGATCTTTGCCAAAGTCTTCTCCACCTTCATCATACGTGTCTCTAGGTTCAATGTCAGCTCATCTATTGCAAGATTTGTCTGCTTCAAACTTTTACCATCATCTTCCTTCTCATTGGATCTCTGGATTTCTCTATCTTCATGGAGCTCACACTTTGCTTCCTTGGTTCCACCAGCGACTACAGTCTTCTTTTTCTCAGCCTTGATTCCACTTACACCAACCTCATCATCACACTTTTGTCTTGTCTCTGGCTGTGACACAACAATGTCAACTACTCTTCCATTAGCACCAAGAGGAGGATCTGAAGAGTTCTTACCATCAGCTGAGCTCAGAACCGTATCCTTCTTCCCTGCTTTATTCCCCGTTTCATCTTTAGTAGCGAGCTTTTGACGGATCCATGAATCATTGTTATCTCTCTCAAGTCTACTGTTTCTTTTCCCAAGTGATTCAGAAGCATCTCTTACACGTTTCTCTCTGTCTATGACCATCTCAGCTGTGGTACTGTTACGAGCTCGCTTGTCTCCCAAATGCTCTCTCTTCCTCTTCACTACTTCCTCCTTCTGAAACAGCTCATTAAGTGGCACTTCCCTTGAAGCTGATCCACCAGAATCTGCAATCTCGGATCTCACATCTGTCGGTGTTCTAAGATTTCTAGACCTTTTCAGCTTTTCAAGAAACTCTTTTCGCTGCTTTTGAACCACTTCTCCTAATGGCAGTACCTTAGGAGGGTTTTCATCAGATGAGCACATAGCTTTGTTCTTATTTCTCGATCTCATTGCTTGACCAATGGTTAAGCTATCATCTTCCTCATCTTTCCCTGATGGAACCTGTGTCTGAGTCTCATTGTCTTTACAAGCTCGCTTCGTTGACTTCGGTTTCTTAGAACCAGAAGGTGTAAGCTCAAGAAAAGAGCTGTGGTTGTGAAGAAGAGAGGAAGACTGTGTCACACATGTGATCGATGTGTGACACAATGGAAAAAGACGGTTATGGAAACTATGACGTGGCATAACGTGGTTATCAAGTAAAGAAGATATGGAAGATTAGATTGCATCGAGATATTAGGAAATTTAGTATATTCGATGAGGGCTACTTAACTAGATTATTGAGGGTAGATCTAGGTTAAGCACGCTAATTGGAAAAAGCTTGAGCAAGGGTTTGTCTTGTCAAGTAAAGAGGTGATCGAGTTCATGGTGTTGAAGCTCGATCTACTGAGTTTAAGAGATTAGAAATTGGTCCGTCTCTAGTCGTGTGTGACTGAGAGTAATTCGGATTAAACAGATCTAGGAGATTGTTTAAGTGATTTCTAATATACAAGAAAGAGTGTTCTTGGATTCTCTGTGTGCTCCTTATATTCGTTTGTCCCTGAACTTTCATTTGGTATCAGAGCGGGAAACCTCTGTGGTATCAAGTACTACTAACAGGTTGAGGTCCTGCGGATTTCATGGACAACATGAAGGAGCTTATCACGCTGCATAAGCCTATTATGCTTGATGGCGGAAACTTTGGACATTGGAAGGCAAGGATGAGACATGTGATCAGAGGGATCGATGAGGATGCCTGGACAGCAGTTGAAGACGGGTGGACACCACCTACTGTGATGATGGAAGACAAAACCTTGGGTCCAAAGCCTAAGGAACAGTGGACAGATTCTGATAAATCAGCATCAAAATACAACTCTAAGGCATTAACTGTCATATTCTCAGCTGTCGATTTGGAGCAGTTCAAAATCATTCAAGGGTGTGAGTCAGCCAAAGAAGCATGGGATACCTTAATCAATCACTTTGAAGGAAATTCAAGCGTGCGACGGACCAGAATTGATCATCTAGCCTCAAGGTTTGAAAACCTGCGCATGGGAGATGATGAACCTATCGATGGGTTCATATCCAAGATTAGTGAGCTAGCTAATGAATCTTCAGTCTTAGGAAAAAAGTATGAAGAGAAAGATCTGGTGAAGAAGCTGTTAAGGTGTCTACCGCCTAGATTTGAGGCTTACAAAGCAGTTCTCAACATAGCAGTTGACACTGATGAGATGAAGTTTGATCAACTCTCCGGGATTCTGAAGGTCCATGACCTTGAAAAAACTGATCGACAAGAAGCTACTCAGAAGAGCATTGCCTTCACTGCCGACACTAGAGACAATGACAGAGTCTCTAAGATTGAGGATAATCTGAGCTTGATGGCAAAGAACTTTAACAAATTCATGAGACGAGTTGAGAAAGGGAGTAGCAGATCAAACAGTAGGTTTCAGAGGAATGAATCAGATCGTAATGGCACACAGTCCTCACGGTCAGATGCTTCAAAGAAGAAGAAGGAACTTCAGTGTCATGAATGCGAGGGTTTTGGACACTTTCGGAATGAATGTCCACTCGCTAAGAGGAAGGAACTCAAGTGCATTGAATGCAAGGGCTATGGTCACACTCGTAGCGAATGTCCCAATACTTTGAAGAAAGATAAGTCACTTGTGAGCTTCAGTGATTCAGAATCAGACAGTGAAAGTGATGATGGGGAACTACACCTAAACCTGATGTAACTACTTCAATCTCTGATCGTCAGGAAGACGTAACAGAAGAGGAAGAAGATGAACTTAATCACGACCTGGAAACTGAGTACAAGGCACTGTTTGACCAGTTTACCGAGCTTAGCCACGAGAACCTTCAGCTACTAAAGGATAAAGCAATGCTGAAAGCACAAGTAAACATTCTTGAACTTGAGAAGCCGGTAACACAATCAACTATCCCTTCAATCTTAAAGGAGTCCGATCAGGAAGTTCTTGCACTGAAACGAGCAATGGCGGAGCAGGAACGGTGTCATAAGGAATTTGAGGGTAAATTCAATCAGTTGAGCGAGATGTTCTTCCAAGAAAAAGATAAGAGCAAGTTGTTGGAGAGTCAGTTGGCTGAAAATCTGAAGAAGATTAAAATGTTGTCAACTGGTACTAAGTCCCTAGATCATCTGCTCACCTTGGGACAATGTCCTAGCACAAGTCGAGGTCTTGGGTTCCAGGGATCTACTTTGAAGTCTGATCAAGAAGGACGTCAAGTGATGTTTGTAAAAGAAGCATCCACAGAGGAAAAGGTAGATGAACCTCGTCCTTGTCAAGCTCAGCCTGCTCTTCAGAACTCAGGAAAAGCTGTGTCTAATCCTCGAGCAAGACGCCGTGGGAATGGTTGTCACTTCTGTGGAAAACGCGGTCATCATGTCAGTTTTTGCTACTTTCGCAGGCACCAATACGAACGAGCTTGGAGGTTGAATCTGTGTTTCATGGAACCCTCCATGTATGGACATGTCTGGATTGCCAAAAGAGATCTATATCCAACCTATAAAGATCGTGTTCTCAAAGTGTCACACACGGAATCCCCTGAGTCACACAAGGAACCAGAGTTGAACCTAGCATGCAACTTCACAAGCGTCTCAGAAAAGCTCAACTTGGTTAGTCATGTCGCATACACTAGTGCTGATGGGAGTTCTCAAAGCGATTCTCCGTGGTACTTTGATAGTGGATGTTCCAAACACATGACAGGAAGCTATGAACACCTTGCGAAACTCCAACCCATTAAAGGAGGGAAAGTGACGTTTGGTGATGGAGGACAAGGAAAGATACGAGGAGTTGGAGAAACGAGTAGACCAGATCTACCACGCCTCATCAATGTTTACTATGTTGATGGTCTTAAGGCAAACCTGATCAGTGTTAGTCAACTATGCGATGAAGGTCTAGAAGTGATCTTTAATAGCAAAGAATGTCGTGCTGTTGATCCACAAGGGAACATCATATTATGTGGAATTCGTTCTGGAAATAACTGCTACATGTGGAAGCCCACAAACGTGTGCTGCTCAGCTACCACTTCGAAGCTTGATCTCTGGCATAAAAAACTAGGTCACATGAACATCAATGGACTAACTCGACTGGTTAATGCAGAAGTAGTCAGGGGAGTTCCAGATCTAGAATCTCAAACTGATACTGTATGTGGAGCATGCTGTCAAGGAAAACAAGTCAAGGTGCAACACAAGCGAATTCCTGAAATTAGATCGAAGAAATTGCTGGAGCTGGTGCACATGGATCTTATGGGTCCAATTACTCCTGAAAGCATAGCAGGGAAGAAATATATTCTTGTTATGGTAGATGACTTCTCAAGATACACCTGGGTTGATTTCTTGCGAAACAAGTCTGATGCCATTGAGAGCTTTAGGATTCTTGCATTGCAATTGAAACAGAAAGGTGGGATTATGCAGATCAAGAGTGATCATGGTGGAGAGTTTCAGAATGAGCAGTTTGATAGTTTCTGTCAAAGCCAAGGGATCCAACATCAGTATGCAGCACCCAGAACACCACAGCAGAATGGAGTGGTGGAAAGGAAGAATCGCACATTACAAGAGATGGCAAGAGCAATGTTGTGTGGAAACAATGTTCCATCTGGTTTTTGGGCCGAAGCTGTCAGCACTGCATGTTATGTGATAAATCGGGTGTATGTTAAGCCTAAAACCAAGACTACACCGTATGAGATACTGAAAGGTAAGACTCCAAATCTTAGTCACATGCACGTGTTTGGGTGCCTTTGCTATATCCTGAATGATAAAGACCACTTGAGAAAGTTTGATGCCAAAAGTGATGTAGGGATGTTTCTGGGCTATTCTACTAACAGCTCTGCATATCGAGTCTTCAATCAGCGAACCAAATTCATTGGAGACAAAGTTAATGTGGTTTTTGATGATAGTGTGGGATTCTATCAGACAAGGGTCACACAAACTGTTGACTGTGCTACACCAAGTGACTCGGCTCCGGAAGCAATGATCAAGGAGGAGTCCGAAGACGAGGAGGAATCTGACGGTGTACAAGTTGATCTGGATAAAGGAAGAGTTCATAAGAATCATTCCTCAGCTGATGTCATTGGAGGTCTATTTGATGAAAGGGTTACCCGAAAGAAGCAGATTAACTTCAAGGAGATGGTTAAGTTGGCATCATTCATGGCCAAGATGAATAATGTGGAGTGTTATGTTTCTCAGATAGAACCAAAGAATCTCCAGGAAGCCTTAGATGATGAATACTGGACTGACTCAATGCATCAGGAGCTGGAACAGTTTGAACGGTTAGATGTATGGACGCTGGTCCCTAGACCTGAAGGAGTCAATGTCATTGGAACAAAGTGGATTCATAAGAACAAGATAGATGAAGAAGGGAATGTGATTCGGAACAAGTCAAGATTGGTTGGTCAAGGTTACACTCAGATTGAAGGAGTGGATT
Source organism: Raphanus sativus (assembly GCF_000801105.2). Taxonomy (NCBI): domain Eukaryota; kingdom Viridiplantae; phylum Streptophyta; class Magnoliopsida; order Brassicales; family Brassicaceae; genus Raphanus; species Raphanus sativus. The sequence continues at coordinate 24,056,408 of NC_079511.1, read as the reverse complement.
TTGATGAAACATTTGCTCCTGTAGCACGTCTCGAATCAATTAGATTACTCCTTGGAATGGCGTGTGGTTTCAGAATCAAGCTTTATCAGATGGATGTCAAGAGTGCGTTTCTGAATGGTGTACTACAAGAAGAAGTCTATGTGACACAACCTAAGGGTTTTGAAGATCCACACTTTCCTGAGTATGTCTACAAACTCAAGAAAGCACTCTATGGACTTAAACAGGCTCCGCGAGCTTGGTATGAAAGATTGACCGACTTTCTCATCAAGGCTGGGTTTCAGAGAGGAGGAGTTGATAAGACTTTGTTCATAGGAGAAGATGGGAAGGATGTTATCATTATCCAAGTGTATGTAGACGACATCATCTTTGGGAGCACATCGAAAAGAATGGTGGATGATTTTGTTCATACTATGACAAAAGAATTCGAGATGAGCATGGTTGGGGAGCTCAGCTATTTTCTTGGACTACAAATCAAGCAGCTTGCGGATGGAATCACTGTATCTCAGAGCACGTATGCCAAAAATCTTATCAAGAGGTTTGGAATGCAGACTAGCAAAGTTGCTAACACACCCATGAGCACCACTACCAAGCTGTCCCGTGATGAAGATGGCAAGCCAGTTGATGAGAAACTCTACAGAGCAATGATCGGGAGTCTCTTATATCTCACAGCTAGCCGACCTGATCTCTGTCTGAGTGTGGGTATTTGTGCTCGTTACCAAGCATGTCCAAAGGAGTCACATATGAATGCTGTTAAGCGTATCATTAAATATGTGAAAGGAACTTTGGATTTTGGTCTCCACTATACTTTTGAAACTAATGTGAATCTTGCAGGTTTTTGTGATGCAGATTGGGCTGGGTGCTTAGATGATAGACATAGCACTTCTGGAGGTTGCTTCTTTCTTGGGAACAACATGGTTGCTTGGCACAGCAAGAAGCAAAACTGTGTTTCACTTTCGACTGCTGAGGCTGAGTACATTGCATTAGGAAGCTGTTGCACACAATTACTCTGGATGCGACAAATGCTTGTTGATTATGGTATCATCTCTGATCCTATGCTTGTTCATTGTGATAACATGAGTGCCATAAACTTGTCTAAGAATCCTGTTCAGCATTCACGTACCAAGCATGTGGATATACGACATCACTTTGTGAGAGAGCTAGTTGAGATGAGAATTGTGATTCTAGAGCATGTATCAACCGAGAAACAGCTTGCTGATCTCTTTACCAAACCGTTGGACTACAATACCTTCCTAGGGCTTCGTAAGGCCCTGGGAATTGTTAATCTCTGAATAAGTCCTGTCAGAAGAGGAAGGTCACTGCATGATCATCGCACTGACTACGTCATTGTACTACTACACCATCAAAACCTTGAGTCAACAAGTTCACTTCTGCAAGTCATCATTCACAAGTTTATCACTTCTCTCTTAGGTTCACTGAAGAAAGACACTCATCTCGGATCAGGATGCTATCACATTTTAGTTCTGAGTACTGATCACTGTCTGGATTGAACGAGGAAACACTTGAGGAGCTGAGTGTATAAGTAAGGAGAAGACGTTGTGTTAAACAAAGAAAAGTCTGAGTTACTCAGTTACAGAAAGTTAAGCAAAAGGCCTGGAATGATAGATACTCGAGTTGGAACTGGATGCTATCACATTTTGTTTTCTGACTACGATCACTGTCTTGACTGGGCAGAGAAGATCACAATTCTTAGAGATGGCCCGTTCTGGATCAGGGTGTTATCCCACTTTGTGTCTAGACTCGGATACCATCTCATTGCACTGAATTGTTGATTGTACTCTTGTAGTCAAAGTTAATCAAAGTTCTTGTCGAGTAGAAGAGACAAGCACAAGATGCTTAACATGTGTTTCCAGACATTACTAATGAGTGTGAGTGTGAACTTGAGGAAGGATGATTAGCTAAAGTGAATCTTGTGTGTGACAGCTACTCGGCTGAGAAAAAGCTACTAACTTGGGTTGACTCATTGATTTCATTAAAGTTCTTTGTGGTAGGTGACTGAGTTGGTGCAATGACCTCTGTGTCTTTCCTCTGGACAAAAAGGCATCATGAGCATGCTTTAAAATGGTTACGTGTATATAGTTTTTCTTGATACTTGCTTGATGATTCTTGGTTCTCTCTCTCAGGCTCTCACATGGCTGTGAGTGGTGTCGAAAATCACTTGGTCATAATCTTTCTTATGATGTTTTGGTTCTTTATTTTTTTTCTTTTGGGCCTCATTGATTCTTGGGCCTCTCTCATGTGACTAATAAAAGTTGAGTTGTTTTGTTTTTGGAGCATTGTTATTATCGCCACCTTCAAAGAAATTCTCAAAGCTCAGCTCTCTCTCTCCTCTCGCCATCGACATGCAACCGCGAAGAAGCTCCCGTCTAAATCGAGGCTCATCTGGTGCTGGAAGCTCATCTCAGCCTCTCTCGTCACAGCCGCAGTCTTCTCCACCGGCACGGAAGCGAGTTCGTCGGCGTCCATCGCGCGATGTATCACCGGAGCGTGTTGAGCCGGAGAATGAGTCACTCTCGGAGACTGACTCTGATAATGGCATTGAGAATCCTATGGGTGAAGCTGAGACCCTTGCGAATCGAGCTAAGGAGGAGCGATATCATGAAAATCGCCTCATGTATCGGACCAAGCTCGATTTGTACCCCGAGCTAATGGAACCACACAAGACGCCTCTTACTCCCCGATTCTTCTCTATGGCGGCTACAGAGCGATTCCAGGGACTCAAGACGAGGAAATTCATCAATCAACATCGTATCTCTCTTACCGATGCGAACCTGGCCGATGTTCGGAGTATTGTGGAGAATGCAGGATTACTTCATACTCTCACCGACGTTGATGCCTATCAACCAACTGTGGTAAGAGAATTCATAACTAATCTCTTGGAGGCCTCTGAACGCGATGTTGGTGTAGCTGTGTATCTTAGGGGGTCGATGATAGATTTCTCACCAAGCTTGATTAATGCCATCTACTGCATCCCTGGATTTGAGGATGATCCTAACTGGTTGGATGAAGGTATTGGTAAAGTGTGTGGGTTCCTCACTGATGGGCAGATAAACCGATGGGAAAACATGAGCTCCAAGTTTCTCACCCCGACGAATCAGGTGCTGTACAAGCTGGTTTGCACCAACTGGATTCCAACAATGAACTACACCAACATGAATCAAGCTCGTTTGAAGTTTGTGTATATGCTTCATCACAATGAAGATGGTTTCAACTTTGGGAAGCTGGTATATGATCAGATCATAAAGATGGCTGAAAACACTAAGAAGAAAAAGTCTCGAAGGATGATGTTTCCTACTCTGATTCAGCAAGTCATCAACTTCCAGAGGATTGTCCCCATTGACTATCCGACTGATGAGTTTACCGGCTTCCCTAAGCTGGTGGTGAAAGACATCAAAGCAGGGCGTGGCACTGGAGCAGACACACGATCTGCAACCCTTGAGGAAGACATTGAACGCACCATCGCTGATCTCAAAGCCATTCACATTCGTCTGAGGAGTAAGCGTATCATGTTTATGGATTGTTTTTATCCTAGACTAACTTGTGCCTGTTTGTTTTTATCTGAATGTGCATCTAAGCAGGGGGAGAATACTCTCGATATGCTCCACCTCCCACCGGGAATCGAGAGGATGAAGTAGCTGAAGATACCGAAGAGCTGAGTCAAGCTGGTGACACTGAGGAGCTTAGTCGAAGCTTATCTTTCTGAGCATGAAACTCTATCATGTTGTGTTTTCTTGTTTTAAAAATAAGATGTGTGTAGTAAGACTAAGGATCATGTTTGCTTTAAGTAATGATGTGCTCTGATGGTGTAGACTTTGGATTCCTATCTATGCATTATGGGTATTAAAATGATCTCAGTATGCTTGCTTCGATATCTTGTGTCTGGTTCTTTCAGTGTGGATTTGCAGGTTGCTTAGGATGTCACATTAAGATAAAAAGGGGGAGAATGTAAGCTCAAGAAAAGAGCTGTGGTTGTGAAGAAGAGAGGAAGACTGTGTCACACATGTGATCGATGTGTGACACAATGGAAAAAGACGGTTATGGAAACTATGACGTGGCATAACGTGGTTATCAAGTAAAGAAGATATGGAAGATTAGATTGCATCGAGATATTAGGAAATTTAGTATATTCGATGAGGGCTACTTAACTAGATTATTGAGGGTAGATCTAGGTTAAGCACGCTAATTGGAAAAAGCTTGAGCAAGGGTTTGTCTTGTCAAGTAAAGAGGTGATCGAGTTCAGGGTGTTGAAGCTCGATCTACTGAGTTTAAGAGATTAGAAATTGGTCCGTCTCTAGTCGTGTGTGACTGAGAGTAATTCGGATTAAACAGATCTAGGAGATTGTTTAAGTGATTTCTAATATACAAGAAAGAGTGTTCTTGGATTCTCTGTGTGCTCCTTATATTCGTTTGTCCCTGAACTTTCAGAAGGAACAGGCTCAGATGTATCATCATCACCACCTACGATGTTTCTTGGTCCCAATGATTCAGCTACTTCAACAGCTCGCTTATGCTTTCTCCACCACTTGCGAAAAATTGAACTAAAACAAGATACTGTAGAACGAGAAGGGATGTACAATCTCAATCCATCAATAGGTTTGTTGTACTCATCCCAAGCTGCGTCTTTGAAGAGGTTGTTCCTGTTAACAGGACGACAAGGAACGTCCTGAAGCAATCCAAACTGTGAAGCCACTCGGTTGGGAAAGTAGTGTTCCACACTATCCTTTCCCACAAGCTCAGACACCTTGATGCATCTAGCAAAGGAGATGAATTGTTCATCAAGATTAGGACCAACAGGAACCCACATTTCTTTCTCCGGGTAAAACTTAGGAAACTCCCAGTTCTTCACAGCTTTTGTGTAAGGACGCCACTCAAAACTGTCCATCTTCGAGTTCGACAGTATCTCCCTCACATCTCTCTTTGCTCTCATCCTCACATGCCTCTTTGCAATTCTCTTTTGTATCGGTTCATCCCAAAGAGACAACCTTGGGTCACCTTGAAGCAACGGATTAGTGTTGTTGGGCCGCAGCTCACCGAACCTCTCCCATGTCCAAACTTGAACCAACTTAAACAAAGAAGTCAACTCAACTTTGTCGTTTGACGTTACTGTCTTGAAACCGGAACCTAAACCTCTGATGTGGTCTTTCAAGAGAGTTAAGTCAGCATACAAGTGAGCAAGAACAGGTGGAGCAAGAGCAATCCTAGTACCTCTCGAAAGATGAACAGCAATCGGAAAAACAGATTTATCAACATGGCAATACCTTGTCGGAAACACAAAGTAGCTAAGCCACAGCGCAAGGAAAGACGCATGCTCAAGCTCACCTCTACTCCCCACGAATCTCCCCATCCATTGGAGTTTAGTTACAAACTGGACTTTAAGCTTGACCCATTCTTCCTCAAGTTTCCTTACAATCTCCTCTCCTGAGCTATCCAGAGGAGTGAAATACGGTGAACCCAAAACAGAGAAGCCTAGAAGTACCATGACGTCTTCAAGTGTGATGGTGGCTTCACCCCAAGGGAAGAGGAAGGTGTTGGTGTCAGGACACCATCTCTCAGCAATACCAAGAAGGAGATCTGTGTTTTTGTTGAAGTCTTTGGTAGATGTTAGTTACATCACGTGTTTCACAATGACGGTGAAATGGACGGTGAAGTTGGACGGTGAAAGAGGTGAAAACAAAAGTCAAAGAATGAAGTAATTGCTTGTGTCTTTTGTCAACAATGACGTCCACCTACTCTTCAAGCTTCTTCTATAAATACTCACGTAAGGTGAAGAGGAAGAGCATCCCAAAACAAAAACAAAACACAGAGAGAACAAGAAGAAGAAGAAAGAGTTCGTGGAGAAGAAAATAAAATTTTTTTTTCTCACAAAAATCTTCTTTAAGAAATTAAGAGTAATTTCTTGAGTGTATTTGGGATCGGGTGTGAGTTGAGAGCTTGTAAAAATTTCCCGAGTTGATAATAAAAGATCTGTAGCAGGTCCGGAGACGTAGGCAAAAAGTTGGCCGAACTCCGTTAACAAATTGTGTGTGTGTTTTCCCGTTCCCACAAATTTCGGTTTCCCGCAAAATTTGACCGTATATTTCCTAACAGTAGATGCCATGACCGCTTCGAAGATTCCAGCTTTTCTCCATGAGGGTCTGTGCAAAAGTGACATTTTTGTAGCCCAAGACTTGAATGATGAGTTCGCCTCTCTCCACCCATTGAAGGAAACGCTCAAAGACAGAGCCTTTAGGTCCGGAGGTGATGGTTCTGAACGGTTGGGACGAGGAAGCTTTTCATCCATGGAAGTGGTGAAACAGGGTTTTTGATAAAAATGGGTTCTTTTCACAAGGAAACGAAGATGAAGATGGAAGAGAAAGTTTTGTTCCTTTTTCTCTCTCTGTCTTTTTTTGTGATGTTGCAGAGTAGCAGAGGAGTGCAACAGTTTCCTTTTTAAGGTAACTTGAAAAGGAAAGTGATTAATAAAAGGGCTCTCATCAATAAATTATATATTTATCCGTTTGTTCACTAGATATTTCTAATACATTTAGTCATTTATCCATTTCAACCATTAATGACATTTCAGATACTAAACTAAATACACACACATAACATCATAAATCTAAAGTTAACGTTCACAAGCTTATGTAAAGGAGTGACATTAGGCATTGTTGTCTTCTTTCAGATCGTAAGGTTTAGACACAATTAGGTGAAGCAAAAACTCCAGTTTGGATGTGGTTTTTTTTTGGTTATCCAATTTCTCTGGTTTTCTCCATCTCCATGGAGCAAACACTCTGCTTCCTTGGTTCCTTCATCAACCGTAGTCTTCTTCATCTCTGGATTGTTTCCTCCCTTTACAATTTACATCATCAGCTCAGGTTTGTCTTGCCTCTGGTGGTGGCACAACAGTGTCATCAACACATGCATGGGATCAGACCAGTTTCTTCTTCATCATTCTCTTCAGTCTGTGGCTCTATATCTTGTGGTGGTACAGATTCATTATCTGCAGAAGCAAGCTCTTGACAAATTCTTGAATCATTGTTAAACCTCCTTATCTCTCCTCCTTCCAAGTGATTCAGAAGCGTCTCCTACATCTTCGACCGGAGTCTTCTTCTTTCTCTAGATTATTACTTCCTTTTACATCAACTTCATCAACACAGGTTTGTCTCTCAAATCCTCACTTGTCTTCTTCGCTAACTCTTTGTGAAACAACTCACTAAGTGGCACTTGTATTGAAACTGATGCACCACAGTCAGATCCCATATCTCTCGCTATTCTAAGTTTTCTAGATCGTTTGAATTCTGCAGGGAACCCTTATCCCAACTTCTGAAGAAGTGCATCATCAACAGTATTGCTTGCGTTACAAGTTTCATTTAACTCCCCAAAGACAAGAAACAATGAAACTGATTTTGACATCCAGTCTAGGTATCTTGTAGTAGTGACAGAACCTGAAGCAAGACGAGAAGGCATTACACCAGACTTATTGTAATTATCCCATGCTGAGAATAGCAAACGCAACGAACTCTTTATCAAGATTGTTATCAACAGTCACCCACATAGCTTCCTCAACGTAAAACCGAAGAGGGTTCCAGTTCTGTAATGTTTTAGTATAAGGACGCCACTCAATCTCACATTCTCATATACGAATTCTTCTGCAAACCGTCCCACCGAGAGAGTCTTGGCTCGCCTTTAGGTATATCTCTTTAGCTTTTGGTCCCACGTTCTTGAACCTCTCCCAAGTCCATACTTGAACTAACTTCAACAGAGACTTAGAATTAAGTTTTCCATCACAGTCTCCTCTCTCAAAGCCACTGATTAGACTCAAATCTCTGTATACACCCACGAGAACAGCAGTAACAAGAGCAATCCTTTCACCTCTAGCTAAACGAACAGCAACTGGCAACACATGTCTTGAAATAGAGGGGCGAGACATATCTGGAAACACCAAAACCGAAAGCCACATGGCAAGAAAAGCTTCATGCTCCAACGAATCCTCACCACCTCTGTCTCTGAAACGTAAAGTCCATTGTAGCTGACTCACTTGCCAACCTTTGACCTCCAGAATCTTTGTCCTTGCTTTCTCCAGCTTATCTACAGCATCTCTCATCTCTGAGCTTTCTACACCTGAATCCATAGTATGATGAAAGTTTTCATCTTAGTTATTTTCTACACTTAGAATGAATGCATAAGAGATCAAAGTTCTCTTCTTTTGAAATTTGACAGTGAATTCATTCAAGTGTAGAAAATAAATGAACATAAAAAAAAGGAGTTTTTTATTTCAAACGGGAGCAGTTTATCTAAACCGAATAAATTGGTTCGAATAGTGAATCAAAGTCTGATCTTCAATACCGAAGTTTGATCTTTAATTGGTTCGAATAGTGAATCAAAGTCTAAACCGAATAAATTGGTTCGAATAGTAGTTCATTGTTAAAACTTAAATCTTCAATACCAATCAAGTTATTATCAAATCTCGGTTTGGACACTTCCGGTTCAGTTTAGTTCGGCTAAAGCATCATGCCTGATCTTAAAGGTTTTTGCGGACCCTTTTTTGTAAGTGAGATCCAAGAAAACACATGCATGCATTTTATACAATCATATGGTAAAAAGTAACAGATGCAGCTTTTGCCCATCACTAGAAGTACTAGGACCTAAAAAAAACTAAAAGAAAACCTAATTAGAGTTTCAGTTACTATGTTAATCTGACCATCCTCCATATAATGTTGTTGAGGTTAGCTGTAAAATCCTATTTGGTTGATGACATGTATCCTAAAGCTCTCCTGTGTTTCCATGTTCAAAAACCTCTTAAGCGTTCAGGTTACTTCTTATCAGTCTTTACCTTTCTGCACACAAAACATGTAACAAACAAAAGACCCAAATGAAAGTTAGCAAATAAAAAGGAAAGAGTTTATAGGAGTTTCAGGTTACTTCAGGGCAAAATTGCTCACCTTTCAATCATACACTTCTTTCTTTCTACCTATAGCGAGTGAGTCTGAAAAGGTAAAAGATGGTTTTGGTTTATAGAATATGCTATTTTGTTATGAGATACTATCTGAGTTAAGGTTGAACATACCCATTCCTATGCTGATTGATCTGATGAGGCTGCCTTACTCTTCTCGGTTTGGCTGGTTTATTTCAGACTTTTTAGGGGAACCAAACAAGCTATCAGGAAGAGTATTCTCCAGACGCCTTGAGAAATGATAAAACAAGAACGTGTGTAAGAAGTAATGAAGTAGCTTATTTAGGCCTTGATTTCTTATCACTCATTTACCTGTCGTAGAAATCATTACTGTATCCACGTTCTTCGCTGCTGTTCTCTACTAGATGAAAATGGGTTTCACCTCTATCACTATCACCTGCTAAGGAAGGATCATTCAATAAAGACCAAGAAAGAGAAAGCTCAAATGAGGAGGCCAACAACAACAACAACAACAACCTTCCATGATGCTTTCTGGTTGAAAGAAAAGACTATGGTTGAACCGAGGTGGGAGATGAGCAGGAGAGCCAATAGAAAGACTACTACGCTCATTCTCCCTCTCAGCCAACTGCAGAGCCAAGAACCTTCTTTGGAGTTCTAAATCTATGGCAAGTTGTAAATCAGCTTTTCTTCTCATCATCATCTCCTGAGTCTTGCTTGAAAACATCCTTGGTCCTGGTAATAAAAACAGTTATAATCTCAGTAAGAAAAAAACATCTAAACACATTTTCTTAACTCAAAGTAGAAACTAACCCAAGTGACATTCATAGAGATCCATTCCAGAAGGACTTGAAGAAGGAGAATAGCTCCCTCTCTCCATCAACCGTTGCACTTGCTGCTGTTGCCACTTGCTATCATTTCATCAAAACCATAATAAGTAAAAGGAACCCCAAAGCAGAATGAAAGACACACAAGAGGGATCAAGTACATTACTTTTGAAGGATCTTTCCTTTCTCCTTGTACGGTTTAACGAGCACACGTGAGTCACAGATGAAATGAGGGTTGCCTCTAGCCAATATGGTTCTCACCGTTTCAGCATTAGCGAAAGTAACAAACCCATACATCCTTTGCTGCTGATAAGGGATCCTCACATCTTCCACAGCTCCAAACTCGCTACACCAATTCAAAAGAAGATACCATCACACTGTCAACAACAAAATAAATGATGCTTTGACTCTCTCTTAACATTTACCTGAAATAAGAGGAGACGTCTTCATCAGTGAATGAGCTTTCAGATGGAAATGTCAAGTAGATCTGTCTAGAGACTGAATCATCTGTCTCATGCCTGCTTGGACTGTAATAGTAACCATTTTCTTCTTCTTGTCTGCAAGAAACAGAGAACTTGTGTTTCACCAAATGCTTGTAAAGTGAGAGTCTTTCACGAAGACAGAGCAAAAAAGATTCAAACTTTACCTTAGCGCCATGAACTGAGCAGCCATTCTCTGTTGCTGAGCTAACTTCATCCTTAAACCGTAACCGCTCTCACCACCAGATAAACCGAAACCATCAACTAAACCGGCTTGTGGAAACCGATAACCGGCTCCTCCTCCTCCTATTCCAAACCCTGGTTCCTCTGGTTCGAGACAAGAATCGTTTGCAGAGAAACTCCTCTCGTGGAAACTAGCAAACGGATCCTCTTCGTCTAGAAACGACAAGTGATTGCTTAACTGTTCCTCATCTCCGGAAGAGGAGGCGAAAAGCAGCGACGAACCGTCGAGAAAAGGGGTGGAATTGAAGTTAGGGTTAGGGTTTCTAGAAAAGTCCAAGAACCCATTACTTGGAGAAGACTGAGGCAACGGCTGGTGTTGGTGGTGATGGATACTTATGGGTTTTGAGGAAAGACCTAAAGCTGATTTGGCTTGACGACAGAAGGTCTGTAAGAGAGTGTCGGGACCAAAAGCAAGACGAATCAAATCTGTCTGTTCCATGTCTTGTAATAGAAAGTAGCCAATGAGTTTGGGAGCGTTGTCTGGTTCTAAAGTTCTGATCTTTTTGAAGATTATGGAAGTCGCGTCGTCGGGGTCCATCGCCGGGAGTTTTGTTTGTCTGTGTTTTCTCTCGGGAGATGGAGAAGAAGAAAAAAGAGTCTTGCTTTTGCCTCGGAGAATGGTAACGAGCGGGATTATAATGAAAAGGATTATTTTTGCCTGTTTTTCTGGTTAATTAGTGTTAATTGGAATTAGCGAGTTAGATAATCAATATCTATATCTATAAAGAAGAGTGTTTCTCTCCCAATGTGACAACTAGGATGACACCTAAGAAATTCGAGCCCTGACATGGCGACACCTGTCCAGTTATATGAAGTGCACCGTTTCATTTATTCTATTAGTTGATGGGCTTCGCGATTTGTGATTGGGCTCTGTCTCATCTTTTCCTTATATTGATCGTTTTTCCGGCCCAGCTCGAACCAGAGTAAGCGATAGCCCTAATCGGATCTCTCCTTCGTCCTCCATGACTCTATCGGCGCCGTTCGTGAAGAACCGGAAACGGTAACGGATCCGTTCCTTGCGCATCATAGTTACTCCGTGTGACTTGAATTCGAGACTTCAATGCGGTCCCTTCGGTTTCGCTGATCAAGCGTTGGTGTGTGCTATAAAAGGTCCCTATCTTACTCTTTTGTTTTTTCCTTCACCTCTTAATCTCTCTGATACCTATCATTGCTAATTCACAATCTTCATCCTCTTCTCGACTAATGGCTATGACGAAAGTTTTCTTTTCAGATTTGAAATCCGGCCGGTGCTCCGCCGTCGTTGAGGCGCGGCTCCTTCGGTTCTGGGAAGCAAGAAACGTGAAACGTGGCGGCGAGCTCATGTGGGCTGACCTCCTTTTGGTGGACGTCAATGTAAGTTCATTCCATACGATTTGTTGTTTGAGTGTTGCAATCTTCAGTTTTACTGTGTTTTTTTTTTTTTTTTTTTGTTCGTTGTGTCCTTTTGGTTGTTGTCTCGATTGAGTAATTAGGTATTTTATTGATGGGGTTGTGTGTATGTTGAACTGGACGTAAACTGAAATTAGTTACATTGGTTTTGTGTGTGTTGGTTTATTTTCATACTATGATTGTCTGATGCTTCTTTCTGCATATTCAGGGCACTATTATGCAGGCAAGCATAAGCTCTAACCGTCTCCCACGATACCAGGAACAACTCATTGCCGGTACAATGTTTTCGATTTCTGGTTTTGACGTCGCTAGGTGTGCGCAGAACTTCCGGCTTACGGATTCTTCTCTCCACATCCGGTTCAGCGAAACAACCTCCTTTAAGGAATTGTCCGACCCGGTTTCACCTTTGCCCACGGAAGCTTTCCGGTTCCGTAACCAGTCGGAGTTGCATGGACTGGCAAACACGAACAGTCACTTACCAGGTAAGGTTTTTTTTTTTTTCACACTGTTAGTTCATGTTGTATGAATATGTACATTGATTAATGATCTGGTAGGCTTTATGTAGACATCATAGGGGAGATCCTTGGGGTGAGGAGTACCGTAACTGATCCTCCTGAAGCAAAGAATCGTGTGATGGTGACTATCAGGCTGGACAGGTATTGGATTGATATAGCTGTAGCTCATTTGAATATGGTGTGTAGTTGCCATATTATTTTTTTGTTTTACCCTGTCTTCAATTATTTTAACAGATGTGCTATTTTCGATTTGTGCAGTGATGACACTGTCACTCTAAGCCTATTTGACTCCCAGGCTGTTGCTTTCCATATGCAACTTGAGTCAATGCGTGATGATCCGAAGGTCATTGTTGCCACCAGCATAAACCCGAAACTGGTTGGAGGTAGTGAAGTGTTTTTGTGCATATGTTATTACATGTTTTGTACAAATTGATTTGACACAATTCATGATCCATTTAGGTCGTTTGTTTCTCAATGCCACATCTGGAACACATGTGTATTTCGATAAGCAGACCGATGCAGGAAGCGCCCGTTTCTATCAGTAAGTTTTTGTTTGGTTTCACATGGGTTTGTATGTGTTCACGGTTGGAGATTTAACCAGTGTTGTCTTTTTTTTTTTTCTTTTTTTTTTTTTGTAGATTGGTCGCCAGAGACACGGGTCTACCGTCAGCCGCTCCGCTGCTCAGGTCGTATGCAAAGGTCGAGAAGATGACTATTGCTGAGCTCAGCAATTTTGTCGTTACTGCTGCGTCCCAGGTAACGATAGTCTGGCATCCATTAAGATTAGTTTTGTTTTATATTCAGTGTTTTGTTTGCACCTTTTTGAAACTTATAAATCGCTTTATGTCTGACTCTTATATTATTGGTGCAGGAAATTGATTTTCTGTGTACTGGGAAGGTTGTTCGTGTGGAAGCAGAGAAGGGTTGGTGTTATGTTGCGTGCTCTAAGTGCAGTAAGAAACTGCAGCGTAGTTCATCTGCCTTGGTGTGTGGACGTTGCGATAACTCACATGCTATTGGGACTCTCCGGTATGCATTGTTTTTATTGTAGCTAATTACATTCTGATAAGTAATTTAGACGCTGGTTTATATCTCTTTTAAGCAATTTGAATTCTGTTCTGCTGTCTATTTTAGCTATCGTGTGGAAACGGTGATATCTGATGATTCCGGCGAAGGCACGTTCGTCTGGTTTGATGGTGTGATGACCAAGCTGCATAGTCTTCGAGCAAGTGAGGCTGTACAGATGCTGGTATGACGTAACTTTGTATACGTGCATGTGTTTGGTTCGTCGTATTTGTGTTGATTACTAAACGCACCTGGGTTTGACAACTGTGATCATGACTAACAGGGTGAAGAGGGAGTGAATCCAGAAGACTCAATGGTACCTCCGTTCATCACAGAAATGGAAGGAAACACATACACGTTCCAAGTGAGAGTTACTGCATACAATTTCACTGAACACCATAAGACCTTCACTATCACGCGTGTAGATAAGGACCATGGTCGGCTGCCAAATGATGACGTCGATGACAATGTAAGTATACTCACTTACAACTCCTCGATTCCAATTTGCTGTATCCAAACATAGGTGTGTATAACAGAATTAATGGATAGGGGGGTGACGATGGTGATGATGATGACAAATCGCCTGGAAAGCAGTCCACCGGTGGAAACGGAGATGGGGATGGGACTGGTGGGACACCATCGGATGGGGGTGTGATCACAGGGGGTAAGGCGCGTGGGAGTACTGATATGGCATCACCTGCTGGGGTGAAGAAGGCGAGAGTTGAATGAGACTATGCTCAGTCGCTCATATTTAATAATGCATATGCAGTATCTTTAATTGTCGTGTGTTTGAAATTTGCTTTGGATATTTGATTTGGATGTTTGCTTTGGATATTCCCATATATATGGGTTATTGAAATTAAAATTTTAAGACTTATCACTGTGCAAGTATTTTGGATTCATTGCATCCATTGTTTTTTTTTTCTTTTGTTCTCTTTTACTTTATTCTAATTGGTTTGCTAATAGGATTTTTGGCATCTTATTAGTTGGATCACGTCGCGCTGTTCAGTATACGTAGTTATATGGCAGGACTGTTCAGCCTACGTTGTTATGTGGCAGAATGATTCGTATTATAAATATATTCTATATTGCATTAAATCTTTATTATGCGACGTAATCATCACTGTACAAGTGTTCTCGATACATTACCTTCAATGGCATGGATGAATTCATTTCCATGTAATCTTTTACGGGGTTCGTTATATAAATAAACATTACGAAACTTAGAGGATAATAATATGGTGGAGGTGATTATATTAAAAAGAGTAGAGCATCTTCGAGTAGATATACAATCATTTATAGAGATGTACTAAAGTCACCATTTCATATTTTTTTTTTGTTTTTTTTTTCCCGTTTTTACTAATTGAAGATGAACCATAACATGATCTTAATAGGTATATATGAGCAGATAATACCATCATTTATAGAGATGTACTAAAGTCACCATAACAAGATCTTAATATGTCCATCATATTGAATATTTTAAAATATAATTTCAGGCTCTGCCTACTATTAGATAAGCATGTTTGATTTGTAGCTGATAGCATGATGGTTTTTTCTTCATGATTTTATTCGAGTGGATGAAATATGCTATTCATACAGCGTTCATATTTGGGAATTTTTGAATATGAATAATTTTTGGGGTTGGAGAACAAAATTACAAAAATCAGAATTATAAATATACAAAAAAAATGATTAACATCCCCAAATTATATCAGAACCGCTAACGTCCCTCTTTAATATTATAAAGTATAATCAAGTGCGTAGTGGGATGTGTTAATGCAAATACGTTACACTCTATCACTGTAAACCGTAACTCCTTATACCTTCGTCTACATTCCTTATATATAACAAGAACAAGACAAACCAATAAATTAAAAAAAAAAAAAAACAGAGCAAAACACTAACCACCATTACAGCAAAAGCTTAAACCCCTATACACTCCCCAAAGAAACGATGGAGCCAAACAAGCGTAATCCAACACGTCTCGATACGTTGCCCGATGACATGTTGCGTGTCATCATATCAAAGGTCGGTGCCGCCTCCTCCTCCGACTACGCTAACACTGTGCTGTCATGCAGGAGCATGAACTTTGGTCTTGATGATCCTCTCATCGCCACAACCCTGTGCATATCCCCTTTGGTGGAACAACCCCGCCTTGCTGACAACTATGGCAAACTAATGGAGCAGCTTCTCGCAGCCGATAATCTTGCCGCTCATTATGTCAAGGGAATCCGTGAGTATTTCCTCTTTGATAACCAGTCCCTTGGACTTCACCACTTGCGTATTGCATCTAATGGGAGTCATAGGGAGGCAACGTACCTCTACGGCCTTCTTCGAATGGCCCTAGGAATGGTTGACGAAGGTAAGAAAATCATCTCGGAGTTATCTGAAGATGTTGGAGTTGCTTCCGTTGAGAAAATCTGGGTCAAGGTCCAGAAGTCCATAAGTGATCTGCCCCTGCGTCTGAAGGACGAGTATGTTGCTACGTACATGAAGATGAAGCCAGACGTTAACTGTCATCCAGCTGAAGTCGATACGGTCTGCTCCGGCTGCTTTCACGCTTACCTCATGTATGAGTTCTTTGACATGGTCATTGGTCTCAACCCAGTTTCCGCGACTGCATGAGTTGCTTGGTGATCAAGTTATAACCGGATTACTGTTTTTTCCCCCTTCCTTTTTCGTTCTTGGTAGTTTTGATTTGTTGTCTTTTTAATATTTCTGTTTTGTGTAATGAGTGTGTCATTGTCCTATCTGTAGATGGGATCAATATCACCAGTTTCCCTTTTTATCTAAAAAAAAAAAATTCCGGTTATTTGAATTTAGTCTACAATCCTTTTTTTAATTCTTTTAAAAAATTAGTTGGATATTCGAAACAAAGTAGCACACCAAAACAAGTATTTTAAAAAAAAAACAAATGATATAAGGTATAACGTTCATAGATTAAAACATAGCGACGGTGGTCCTCTTTATAAGCTAAGACTACTAAACAACGCTTCAACAAATATTCAACAAATAGATTAAGTCATTTTACGTTCTGTAAGGTATAACAAATAGTTTAAATTTTTAACAAAAAAAAAACAAATATTTACTTTGATTAAGATCAACGCCTAGATGTATAGGTCGCTTGAATTCTTTATTAGGTAATCATAGGTGGATATAACAGTTAGCTATATCTATAGATATAAAATTATGGGATATAAATACATAGTTATTTGTGTCAAATTGGCGTCCCATAATGTTCAAATCTAAAATATTTCGACTTCTTATCTCACCTCCAAGCGTCACCTAGCTATATCATAAGAGTTGTGATATATTACCAGTTCTTATTTTTAAATAGCATGACTTAATTTCCCTGCTTAATAGCATTCATTCTTTTTAAGTATCTTTCTATAATTTATAAAATAGAAATTAATAGGATAAATATTCTTCCCATATGACTATATATATGGAAAGTAATACACACTCATTTAAGGCTAATAAATGTCCTCTTAAGACACGAATTTTTAGTAACTGATAATTGTATCAAGCACCACAATCAGTCACATTTGTGTTTCAGAAATATTAGATCCCTAAGCTCTGTGTTAGATACTCTAGCGCAATGGTGAACGAAGCCGAGACCAGCGATCAAAGAATCAACATCGAAAGAAGTTTGGATGCTGACGGAAGCATTGGAAACGTCTGTGAAAGCATGGGGGTCAATGGATCTGGTGCGTCCATTGCTCTCTTGGTTTGAACTCATCCATTTTGCGTATTATACTAATATCATTTATAATCGTCCTTTTTGTTTTTCTTTTTTTTTGTTTTTTGGAATAAGGGGATCAACGAGGAGATATAACGCGGTCATCACGACGGTCCCGAATGCTGGTTAGGTCCACAAAAACGAACAGGTCACCTACAGTTGGTGAGTCAATATTGTATTGTCACCATTATCGATTTAACATATCAGCATTGCTTACACGATCGCTATTTGTGAATACCGTAGCTGACAACAAATCGATGAAGAAACGGGGAGTGGGCAGACCAATCATTCCAACGGGTATATCTTATAAGCTACATAGCATAAGAACCTGCCTCTACATAGATAGATATATATGTGTTTATGTATCTACTGACACATTCAGCAACTCATGCAGCACTGTTATTCTCAAGCGATGCTAACCCACCCGTGATTCCGTATGCGGAAGCAACTCGGAATGCCAGACAATTGCGATTATCAATCCGTAGACAAAGGAGAGCAGCTCTGTCATCCACGTCTGTGTCCACAACTGCTAAACGTAAGATTATTGAACTCTGTAGTCTGGCGTTCTATATTACAGTACATGAAATTAGCCTGACATTGCTCTATCAAAATTCAGGTAAAAAGAAAATCAAACCATGTGTCAAGTGGGATTTGGTGTCATGCCCATCGTGTAAAGCATTACTATGGAACGCCGAAGCAGTTGGCGGTGGGACCAACCGGTCGAAGAAAGAGTTTAGTCTATGCTGCCAGAAGGGGCGTGTGAGGCTTCCACCGGTTCGAGAGCCACCGTCACCGTTGCTAGAGCTGTTGGAGTCACCAAAATTCAGACCACACATCAGAGTTGCAAACAGTCTGCTTGCATTCACATCAATGGGTGCCCATATTGACCATAGCGTTACTGGAACCCCAGGACCTTTTACCTTCCGTGTCCATGGCCAGATAACTCACAGAATTGGCTCCATGCTACCCGAAGATGGTAACGATCCGCAGTATTTGCAGCTCTATATTTTCGATACCGAAAACGAGATCGAGAACAGAAAGAGAGCGATTACCAAAGGTTCTGCATCACTAGAAGTCGATGATGCTATCATTGCCCAGTTGATTGAGATGCTTGACACTAACAACCACCTAGCCAGGACCTTTAGACATGCTCGCGACCGCTTCCGCGCCACTGGGACAATCGAGTTTAGTATCACATTAGTCAGTCATCCAAACAGAGGCCGACAGTATGATCTTCCTTCCGCAAGTGAGATCGGTGGACTGGTGGTTGGAGATTTATCTGCGACAACTGTAGGAAGAGACATTGTGGTCGAGCTTAAATCTTCGCAGCTGCAAAGAATAGGTGATCTCCACCCGTTACTGATGAGTCTTCAGTATCCATTGTTGTTTCCGTACGGGGAAACTGGGTACAACGAACGACTGCCATACGAAGGGCCGGAAACTTCCACTGTGAAGAGGGAATTCATGACGATGCGAGAGTTTTATGCTTATCAAATCCAGACCAGACCTTCAGAAGGAATGACAATTATTAAGGGAGGAAGATTACTGCACCAGTATATTGTTGACGCATATGTGGCTACAGAGACAGAGAGACTGCGGTTCATCAGTCTGAATCAAAAGAAGCTGCGGGCAGATCTATACAACAATGTATGCGACGCAGTTGAAGCCGGTGATGCTGACCCGGCTCAAATTGGTAAAAAGGTCATCCTCCCTTCATCCTTCACGGCTGGACCTCGGTACATGGCTGAAAAATATCAAGACGCAATGGCTATATGCCGTTGGTATGGGAACCCTCATCTCTTCATCACCGTCACCGCGAACCCAAATTGGGTGGAGCTCAAAAATCATCTTACTGCATATGGAGGTGACTCCCCTAATAGCCGGCCTGACCTCGAGTGTCGACTCTTCAAGCTAAAGCTTGATGAAATGATGGCAGAATTCAAAAACGGAGTTTACTTCCCTAAACCGGCCGCAGGTACAAGTTAATCTCAAATATATTCCGGTTAAAAATTCACACTGATATACTGAGACAACCTTACCAGAGTTAAATTCACCTATAATACCTATTTATTGAGAATCATATAACATAATTTCACTTATTCGAAAAAACCAAAAAAAACCCCCGGTTATAGTTTAAATACTGATACGGAACTAAAATATGTGATCAAAACTACCCCAACAAAAGCAACTTTGAGATTCTTAGAAGGAAAGAGTTCAATGGTAAAGAATGTGATTTTGATTTCAAAATTACAAAATAATACTCCATACATAAGTATAGTAGTCTTCAGAATATGTTGAATAGCAAATACAATGGAACAAACCATAAACTGATGTAATGCCACCCAGTGAAAATAGGATAAGAATATAATTTAGCTACTAATTTAATTGGTCACTAATAAATTTAAAAAAAAGGTATTACCCCAAACTACTACAAATTTTTGATTAAAATTATAATATGTATAGATATATGTTGTTGACTTCTATTATTTATTGTATTTATTCTAATTAAAATTACCACCATTTAACTACGAATACTCATGCCCCATTTTTTCACCATAACAGTGGTTACTAAAGTAAAACGATAATGGTAAATATATGATTCGAAAATTGTTGATTTATCTCTAATCTAATGAGTAAACATAGTTTACCCCAGTCATTTTAACTAAACTTATGATTATTGCAGTGGTCTACACCATAGAATTTCAGAAGCGAGGTTTGCCCCATGCCCATATCTTATTATGGTTAAAAGGAGTAAAAAAGGAGGTTACAGCTGCAATGATTGATGAATATATCTCGGCAGAGTTTCCAGATAGAGAGCTTGACCCGGAGGGCTTTGATTTGGTTGAGCGGCATATGATACATGGTCCGTGTGGCAGGTTACGCCCCAGGTCGCCGTGCATGGACAAAGGGGAGTGCACTAAGAGTTTCCCAAAACCTTTCTCGGATCACACAAGAATTGACAAATCTGGATTCGTGGTATATAGGAGGAGGGGTGATTCTGGGTCGTTTGTTGTCAAGGGTGATATCAAACTGGATCATCGATATGTGGTGCCTCATAATCTTGCTCTGCTGAAGAAATACCAAGCCCACATCAACGTTGAATGGTGCTGTAGGACAAGTGCAATCAAATACCTATTTAAATACATTACCAAAGGCGTTGATCGTGCTACTGCTCACCTACAGAAAAAGGAATCTGCAGGCATCGTGAATCAGGAGGAAAAGAAAAAAACAAGTATGGTCAACGAGATTGACAAGTTTTTGGAATGCCGCTATATATCGGCTTGCGAAGGTGCATGGAGATTATTTGCTTTCCCAATACACCATAACCAGCCTAATGTTGTTAAGCTTCCAGTACACCTACCAGGGGAGCATTTGATGGTCTACGATGAATCTGCTGACCTATCAGAGGTGCTATGCCGGGAGAATATAGATAAGACGATGTTAACTGCATTCTTTGAGGCGTGTGAGATATATGAGGAAGCTAGGGAGCTGACATACATTGAGTTCCCCTCCAGGTTCGTATATCAGTCAGCCGGGAAACTATGGGCACCAAGACAACAAGGAGAAGCTATTGGCCGTGTCGTGTATGTCAGTCCAACCTCCGGAGATAGATACTACTTAAGGATATTGTTAAATGTTGTGAGAGGTCCTAGGAGCTATTATGATTTATGCAGTGTTGGTGGGGTCTTTTACAAGAAGTGCAAAGACGCGTGCTATGCCAGAGGTTTACTCAATGATGATAAAGAGTGGCATGAAGCAATAGAAGAGCCATCTTACTGGGCGACTGGACGTCAGCTGAGAAGATTATTTGTACTTATACTGGTATACTGTCAGGTTATAAGCCCTCTAAAGCTGTGGGAGCATTCATGGAAGTTTTTAGCTGAGGACATACTCTACATGAAACGTAAGGAGTTTCGATTTCCAGAGCTTGAATTAGAGGACGAGCAGTTGAAGCAGTATACTCTGATCGAGGTCGAGAGACATCTAAAAGAGCATAACCAGACGTTAGAAGACTACGATGAGATGCCTAAGCCAGATAAATCCATAATATCAGAGTTGAACAACCCGGAGTTGCGGCAAGAGTTACTTTACGACGTCAAGAAGGAGGCTGAAACGCATCGTGAGTTGTTTAGCGCCCTCAATCAGGATCAGCGCACAGTGTATGATGCAGTTCTCAAGTCAGTTGAAGAAGGATTAGGGCAACTGTTCTTTGTGTATGGTCCAGGAGGAACTGGTAAAACGTACCTGTACAGGACCATCATCGCACGGATCAGGTCAGTAGGCAAAGTAGTTATACCGGTTGCAACCGCCGGTATCGCGGCATTGCTTCTTCCAGGTGGGAGAACAGCCCACTCACGGTTTAAACTACCACTGGCACTGGATGATAGTTCGATGTGTAATATACACAAAGGGTCTAGCTTGGCTGAATTAATATGCAAGGCGGACCTAATAATATGGGACGAGGCTCCGATGGCGCATAGACACACGTTTGAAACACTAGACCGTTCTCTCAGAGATTTGTTATCGCACGCAGATCCCGAGGCAGCCACAAAGCCTTTTGGTGGCAAGACGGTGCTTCTTGGGGGCGATTTTAGACAAATTCTACCGGTCATCCCACACGGGAAACGTCCGGATACGGTTCTCGCGTCCATTAGCAAGTCGTATATTTGGAAAATGGCACGAGTCTATTCACTGTCAATAAACATGAGGCTGCGGCAGGAGGACAAAGACTTTGCAGAATGGCTCTTGCAAGTAGGAAATGGGGAAGCGGAAACAGTGTCATCATATAAATCAAAGCATGAAGAAGGTAGTCAGATTTTTGTGGACAAGAGCTTATTACTACCTCGCTCTGAAACTCCACATGAAGCTTTGGCAGATGCTGCATATCCAAACTTCCTCCAGAACTACCGAAACAAAGAGTACCTGAAGGAAAGAGCCGTCTTGACACCGACAAATAATACCGTACATGAGATCAACGCTTATCTACTCTCTAAGATCCCATCACATGCTAGGGAGTATTTGAGCTCAGATTCCATCGATTTTGAGGCCACACCAGCTGATGATTGGACCAGCCATTACCCACCTGAATATCTCAATTCACTAGAATTTCCAGGACTTCCGAATCACCGGCTGTGCTTGAAAGTAGGGGCACCAGTTATGATGCTGCGCAATCTTAACCAGGATCTAGGTTTGTGCAATGGTACAAGGATGATGGTCACCCGGCTAGGTAGCAGGATTGTTCAAGCTGAGATCATGACTGGCACAGAAGTTGGTGAGCAGGTTTTGATTCCTAGGATTCAGCTAACACCCACAGATACCATCCATCCATTCACTTTCAACCGTCGGCAATTCCCGATCAGGCTGTGCTATGCCATGACCATAAACAAGAGCCAGGGGCAGAGCCTAAATAATGTCGCTCTATATCTTCCCCGCCCTGTGTTTACTCATGGTCAACTATATGTGGCCATGTCTAGGGTCACGTCTCCAAATGGGCTTAAGATATTAGACGAGACTTCCGATGCGGACGGTAAAGATGGAGTGACCAATATTGTCTACAGGGAAATCTTCAATGACATCCAAGTGACACAGGTAATAGCAAAGCCCTTAGTTCATGCATTCATAAATATCTGATTTTGATTGCATATAGTAATGATATTCATTTACATTTATCATACTACTGATATAAGATCGCATAATGCGTAGCTCTGCAAAAATAATATGATTATCAGAATGTTTGGATTCAGCTTTTACGACCATTGAAAATTTTAAGTTACAATATTAGAAAAAAACACAATAGTTCTAATATTTTAGATAGAGTCTATGCTATTGGTTATTTTAGAGTAGGATGTACAAAGGGGTTGAGGATTAAAAGGTCTGGGGTATCAGTTTAAGATTATAAGGCAAGATTGGAAAAAGAATTTCAAAATGTTCTACGTACCATAGTTATGTTTAAAAGTTATTATTCACAGAATAGAGGTTGTCTATGGTGTTGAGTTCTCAGACTGGTAGTTGAAAGCGAATTGATTTTTGAATAGCGATTAAAAATTTAGGACAAATTAAATATTTGACGTTAGAACTTAGAAGTTTATATCCTCACTTTCTGCAGTGAATTTAGCAAGGATATACACGGTCCGGGCAGAGATCAAGCATCGGATCAGCGCGTTCCTCTGTTTATGTTTGATTTGATTCATCAAAAATATACTTCCGGTTTATAATCAGTACAGACATCCACTGAGATATTAGTTTACTTACACTTACTGAATATTGTGTGTTATTATTGAACCTGCGTTTGTTTACAATTTAAAGCACTATCTTGACTCCCACCGTTTAATACGCGGGTCTCATGTTTACATATCTTCCTATACACGTAAACGTCCGTCCATATGGTTTCATATATCCAAGACATATGGCGTAAGTACACAAGCACATGACTTATAGTCTGCAATAACCACTATCATAAAAGATGACACTAACCGTCATCGCTACTAATGCTACGGAAGCAACGTTGCTCTACATACTACTCCTTCACCCTATCCCTCTGTTTTCAATTGACATCCCGCCCGTAGGGCGGGCCGACCCTAGTATACTATATTAAAAGGTAAATAACCTCAAAGGATACTGTGTCCACGTCATCACTTTAATTCCGTCTAATCAAAAACCAGCCCGTTAGCCACGTCATTGCTGTCTTGCGTCTGGTGGGCTTGAACCGAAAGTTTGTATGGGCTTCGAAGTTGCGTAATTTGGCACAGCCCGTTAGCCCATGTTAGCTCACTTTCTTGAGAATACCCTAAGCGACTCTTGCTCTCTCGCGTGCTCTCTCCAAATTTGAGACCTGTTCATCTTCTTCTTCCATCTGTTTCAGAGACAGATGTCTGTGAAATCAATTTCTCCCCACCTCTTCCCACTCTTTAATCCTCCATTAACCCCATTAATGGGGTTCGTTGGCTGCCTCCTTCGGGTCCTCTATAAACCTTCCAATTCAGGAGACTCGATTTACATCCACTTTGATTTTCCTCTCTCCAAATTCACTCGCGATGAAGACAACCGGTTCAATCGTCTCTGTGAACTCGAAAAGCGAAGCGGCGGCCCTCTCCGCTCCGGTGAAAACCGGTGATCAATCCGGTGTTACTTCCGGCGTCGTCTCCTCGGTGAAGCCAGCGGTCATAACGTCTTCCTCAACCGGTCATAACAGAACGAGAGGAAGGAAATAATGAGCTCATGGGTTTGCTCTTACGTGACTCGAAACGTCGTAACCGCCGATCATCCACATCCTTTCTCATCATCCCAACAATTTGGTTCTCCGCCACGTAGAGCATCCGTCAGGTTACCCTTAACATCTATGCCGAAGTTTCAGCTACTTAAACTCCAAAAGTTCCAATCTTTATCGTCGACCCGTGAAGGAGAACAAGACTCCGAATCAGTCGTACAAACCCTCAAGATTCCACTCGAACGCTACTCATTTAGGGTCTCTCTGTTTACTCATAAATTTGCTTACTTTCTCAATAATAGGAAAGTTTCTATGTTTCTGGTTCTCTGTTTATTCATAAAGTTGCTTACTTTCCCAAGAATGTAACAAATCCAATCCTCTATTTTTCTTGCCCATATATATCTCGCACAGTGGTTTCTTCAAAATGGAGCTTGCAAACTAATAGCGCTTACTATAATATTTTGCAGGCTTCTCATGTGTCCACATATACGAGGTGTACGACAAACGAGGGCTCACAAAATTCACTGGTTTGTTTTCTTTACTGAACAAATCATTGGTTTGTTTCTACGACAAGCGAGTTCATGTTTAAGTTTTTCGACAGAAATTCTGTGTGTGTGCGTGTTTTGATTTATACATTTCGTCGCAACGTAAAGATTTCTAAAAGATAGAGTCCAATCAACAAGGAGAATTATCTTTCATACCTTATTGTCCCTGTGATAACCCACATGTTCCCCGCAATTTATCAAGGTTTGATTATGAACATTTATTAGTCAATGCTGTAGACGCCTGTGCGATACGTTCAGATCCTCTCCGGATTACTGGACCATTGTTCTTTGATGGCTACGACTGTTCTGTTTTTTTTTTTGATAAAAGCTACGACTGTTCTGTTCTGACGGCTACAATGAAAGTTATTTGGTTGCTAGCACTAACAAAGGCTGTAAGTCTATGTACGTCTCAGGCGGAGCTGTCTCAGGCGGAGCTACCAGTACGGTTCTCAAAGACGGTACAACTAGAGCAAATGTTATCCGGTTTGTTTTGTGCCAACGTGCTACAGAGCTTAAGTTTCCTTCGAGAATCCATATCACTTCGAAACGTTTCGCTGCCATTTTCTACAGGTCCACCAAGATGTAAACTTTATTTATGTTTGTGTGGTTTTGATTCAAGATTGAAACTTTTGCTGATGAAATATAGATTCTGTGGATTTATCTCAGGTAGATTTACGAGGCTACAAAGCGTTCACTGTACATTGCAGGGAAAAAGCGTACGTAAGATTCAGTTGTAACAATGGGGATGAACATGGTAACCAAAGGGCAAAGGTACGTGTAATGTTATTGAATTCCTCACCTATGAATTTCTGGTGGGTTCTTTTTGTATGTTATTGGTTTGATTTGAAAAACGCTTCCTTTTAGCTTAGTGCCATCTTGAGACCAAAAAAATAACGATTTATTGGTTTGATAACTTCTTCTCGGACAACCCACTGCAGTGAACTGGATCGAGGGACGTGGCAAATCAGTAGTTTAAAAGGCAGTTATCAAAGGAGAGATCGTGAACAAAGTGTTAACAAGTGAAAACAAGTGTGGCTGTCTTGGTGGAGCTCAATATGCTCAAGAACTTCACCCTCTATGCTGTTGCAGGCTCTCTAGGTGGATTCAGCACTCACGCCAGCAACATAGTGTTTGATGTATTCATAGCTACTTGCCAAGATCAAGCTTAAAACATGGAAAGCTCTCAATGTATCACAATGATGGAAGCCATTAATGGGAAAGATATACATATCTCTATCACTACACCAGGTAATGATCTCCCTCCCTCCCTCCCTAAGTTTTTGAATTTGACTTGACATATTTATTGATTATAGTTTACATTTTTAGGTTGGGACAGTGAGAGAAAGAACACAGTTTCCGTCTCAATCGACTGCTATGCATTAAAGGAAGGAGCATGGAATCACTGGGGATGAACTCAGGGAGGGTAGCAATGATAGTGGCATGAGCAGTTTTGGCATGAGAGTTATCTCTAATATCAGCAATTGCAGCTGGACAATATATCTCTAGAGCAACGACATGGATGATAACAACATTATCTGAATCTTACCTTTACAAAAGATTGAGCATTTCAACATAGTGGAAAACACATTGAATTTTTAGTTTGTACCTTTACCTTTTCAAGAAGTTGGAGGAAGCAAGAGCGTGTAAATTTATACATCTATCGTCTTCCAAAACCAGAAAGGCAGCTAAGTTAGAAATGTGTGTGTTATTTGGATTACATATGAAAATATATTCACGCCAGCACATAATTATTCTTGGTCTTTTGCGATTGTGTCGTTAACCGACATGTGCACAAAAATATATATGAAACAAAAATTTAAATACTTATGTATTTTAATATATATATATATATATATATTTAATCTTAACATGATATGATTAAGATGGAAAGTTATCAAAATGGAAAACATGTTATTTACTTTGATATGATTATATATATGATTATGGAACACATTTATTGAAAAGAAAACAAAGTCATTGTTTTCAAAGTTTTTTTTTTTGTAGAATTCATTGTTTTCAAAGTTATCATAGTAAGATCAACAAAAAAGAATCTAACTCTCTTTTAATCATAAAACTCAAATTAACGAAACTGATAATATACTGGGGAAAAACACAACATATAATTTACATATAATCAAAATAAATGCTGAAAATATAACCAAATATGACAAAAAATTATTAAAACTTTAAAAAAAGAAAAAAATTATTGGTAAACATGAGGTTTTAGTTTGGTAATACATAATATAGTGAATAGATGTGATTTTTAAGAAACCGCGCTATCCAGAATATTCCGAATAAACGTGGTTTACTCAGTTTTCTTTATAATGATAACTTAAATATTTTGTTTCTCCATAGCCTGAGTCATCTGCATTTGTTAAATGGAACACACTTATTTACATAGTTAGAAGTTTATATACTTTGGCCGAAAATATTTTCAAACCCCTAAATTTTTTTCCCTGATGTGACATAGGAATATCCTTCGTGCAAGTGCCTGGACCAGAGTACGAACTCTCCCTCCAACATATTTTTTATTTTCAGCCATTTTCCGTTTTTGGCAGATTTAAATTTTGAAATTTGGTTACTAAATTTATGATTTTTTAAACATATAGTTTCATTTTCATAAATCATTAATTTATATACATACTATTCATATAAGTAGAAATAAAGCATTGTTTTATTTGTTTTATATTGAAAATGTAATACACCATTGTTTTTTAACACTTCTATAAATTTTGATAATATTTAATAATATTAAGTTAAATTAAAATTACATCAATGCAATTTAGTTAATGTATAAAAGGTAAACATAATCTTTTCTTACTTTATACACAAAACACATATGATAAAACAGAAAATCATAAATGAAACTTATACATATGATAAACGAATAAACTGGAACATTAGAGACTCATTTAATTTACATATAATCAAAATAAATGCTGAAAATATAACCAAATATGACAAAAAATTATTAAAACTTAAAAAAAAGAAAAAAATTATTGGTAAACATGAGAGTAAATATACTGTTAGAGCTGTCAAATGGTTTGTCCATGGGCCAAATGGGCTTGACCAAAAGGACCATTTGAGATATGGGCAATAATGGGTGGTCCAATATGGACAATGGCCCAAAAAGTGTCCAAGACCAATAAAGACCAAGACCAATGGTCAAGCCCATGGGTACCCAATATATTTTTATTTGTATTCAATTTCATTTATATGTTTATTTATTTGTACTCATTTAAATATATAAACTCTCATAAAAGTTGTAATTTATTTATTTATGCTTATTTAAATTTATAAAATCTGTAATTATTTGTTTGTACTTATTTAAATTTTATAAAATCTGTAAAATGAGAACAATGAGTATGAAACTAGTTTCATAGTGAGTTTAAAAGTTTGAAACAATGAAAAAAATGAGTAAGCAATAGAAAGCAATGAGTGGAGCCAAACAGCTTCACAGCAACCTTGAATCCTTGATCATCCTGCATTACAAACATCACAAACAGCACAAGACAACTAACATCAAACCCTGAAATATTTGAGCTATTGAATGCACAAACAGCACAAGACAACACAAGTCTGAAGTACTCAACTCAATCTCTCTCTGAGAAACCTTGATCAGCCTACATCACAAACAGCACAAGATATCAAGTTTTATAACAAGCCATCAAGTCATATAACGATTCAGTACATCAAGTCATCAAGTCATATAACAATTCAAGTCATTTAACAAGACATAGACATTAAGTTCCTTGCGCATATCAAGACATCAAGTCATCAAGTCATCAAATCATCAAGTCATAAACGGTACATACCTCTTTGCTCAGAGCTGAGCTCAATCTCATGATCTCCTATCTCTTGAAATCCACGGAACCAGTTTCTTGCACAGATAAGAGCTTGAACGTTTGTGGGTAGGAGACAGCTTCGGTACTTGTTGAGGACTCGGCTGCCGATGCTAAAGGATGATTCTGATGCCACCGTTGTGAGAGGGATGCTCAGCACATCGCAGGCCATTGAAGACAGCTCTTTGAAGCGGCCTGCATTATCTTTCCAATATGATATAGCATCCAAACTTGAAAAGCTTTCCATATCAACCACTGGCTCATCCAAGTATATGTCTAATGGTGATTTCCCACTACCACCAGTCTTTTGAGAGAAGTAAGCATAAAAGCCCTGTAAACAACAACAAACCAGGTTTAAGCATGTCTACAAGTATAGAAATCTGAAACAACGAGTCTACAAGTCTTAACTTCCAAGCATTTCTACGAGTCATACGTTTGTATATATTTGTAATATACAGCAAATGACTCAGTGTACAACATTACATAAAACACTATTCTTAACATTCTCGCTGCACACGTCTTTATATCAATCATTCACATCACACAATTCATCATCACAATCATTTATTTCACACGATCGGTTTATCCTCTAACAACCTAACATGGTCTAGATTGTTTCTGTCACATCAACACAAACCAACAACTACATCTAACAGTTTATCAATCCGACATCATCATAAACTATACTTAGACAACAGTAACAAAGGACTTTCTTCTCGAAGGATATAAACTTAAGCTCAAGCAAGTTCAAAACAGAAGCTCAAGCAACTCATATAAACTTAAGTAAAACCCAAAACAACTAGTAAATAGTCAGCTTCAGTTGAATAAACTTCTTTCACAAGCAAAGAGTAACAGAAACAAGTAATAACAGTTACACAGAAGCACAAGAACTAAAATACGATACACACGCAACACCCACACTAATCAATACTCTTATCATCTACAACACGATACACTAATCAACATCAACCTCAATACACTAATCAACATCAACATCATCTTCGCTTCGATTCTAGTTTCCAGAGCAAATCGTAAGCTAACTGTTCGATTCTAGTTTCCTCAGTAAGCCACTAAGCCTAACAAACGAGTACATTAGAAACTAGAAACGATTAGACTCTTACTTGAGAATCGGAGAGAGAGAGCCGGAGAGGAGAGATAGCCGGAGAGGAGAGAGAGCCGGAGAGGAGAGAGAGCCGGAGAGGAGAGAGTGCCAGAGAGGAGAGAGGGCCGGAGAGGAGAGAGAGCCGGAGAGGAGAGAGTGCCAGAGAGGAGAGAGGGCCGGAGAGGAGAGAGAGCCGGAGAGGAGAGAGGGCTGGAGAAACGGAGAGAGAGGTCGCCGGAGAGATGAATCGTCGTCGTCGCTTCACCGGAGAGATGGTTGATGAACCCACAAACACAAATCATGCTATGGAGGAGAATAATCGAGAATCACCATCTAGGAGTCTAGGAGAAGAACGAGGAAGGCGAGAGGCGAGAGCAGAGAAGAAAGAGATGGTTTCACCAAAACAAAAAAAACCCTAAATTTTTTAATTGTTTGGGCAGACCGAAGCCCATTTGGGCAGAACCAAATTGTCCATGGGTGAAATGGGTTTTAGGCCCAGTTGGA
The DNA here is from genome assembly GCF_000801105.2 of Raphanus sativus. Classification (NCBI taxonomy): domain Eukaryota; kingdom Viridiplantae; phylum Streptophyta; class Magnoliopsida; order Brassicales; family Brassicaceae; genus Raphanus; species Raphanus sativus. The sequence continues at coordinate 24,026,040 of NC_079511.1, read as the reverse complement.
CCATTTGTGATTTGGTTGTAACTATGGGCCGCCCATTACAGTTTGGACTGGTCAAGCCCATGGGCCGGGTGACCATTTGACAGCTCTATATACTGTTTTGAAAAAAGTATAATTTAAAAGTATAATGACAGTGAAAATATAAGAAAAACAATAAAATTAAATGATTTAAAATTAAACAAAGATATCAAAAGACGAATGCCAACAAGACGAATGTAAGATGTCTTAACATCAAACATTTAAAATCTACAAGAATGATAAAGTAAAATTAAATGTTTAGCCAATAATGGCAACTACAACAGATGTAGTTGGACAAATTCTCATGATACAAGAAACTAACTACTACAGTAAAAAAATAGAAACAAACTCCAAGTTGAAACATAATGTTTACATTACAAAAAATACATATTAACTCACAAAATATATTATAGCTTGACGATGATGAAACTTACAATATAGAACAATCAAAGATCTCTATCAAAGAGCTGCAAAGCATAAGTAATCGAAAATATATAGTTGACATAATAACAAATAATTCTCCAAAATATATAAAGGTCAAACGAAATACAAACTTAATGGTGTAATACATACTGTTAATAATTTTATTTACAAAGAAACTATTAATTACTTTCTTATTGGCTACACATGTTTAACAAGGAAGATATTACTAAAAAAGGAAAAGAAAAATATTGTGATGCCTATCACTGGTTTCATTATTGCCCTTCAAAAAAGGATAAAAATGAAGTCCAATCTATAAGTTAGAAGTAAACTTCTCATCTACAACTCACAAGATTATCATCAAGAAAACCCAACTAAAGAAATAAACTTAGTCATCTTCTAAACTATATATATATTCACTTAAACTCAGTTTTAATATTTTAACAAACTATTACAAAGAATCTTCTTACAAAAATACGAGAAAATCGTCGATCCTCAAAAAAGGAAATAAGTGAGATTCCGTCGCTAAGTGAGAAGTGGAAAATTCATGGAAAATTACAATCCCCCAACATCAAAATAACAAAAATCAGAATATTTTTCTCCACATGACCGCATATACTATATCTTATACAAAAGATAGTTTATAAACACAGGAAGATTTTACAGTATTTGATTTTCACACAGTAGAATTATTAGTAAATTTTAAATAGTAACTATCCGCGCGTAGCGCGGAAGACGATCTAGTAGGAATAATACCCTCTTTCCCCCATTTCCTGATAAAGTAGTTTTCCTAGTGATAGTTGACAAAAAAAATTTCCTAGTGATAGTTGACAAAAAAAAAAGTTTTCCTAGTGTTTTTAAAAATAATTTTAGTTTCTTTTAATATCTTCATAGATAATTGGTATTTTCTCTGTTTCATAATGTTTTTTTTTGTAACACCTCTGTTTCATAATGTAAAATATTTTGTTTTGATATTTTATACTAATTTTATTGAAAACTGTTTAATAAATTATAATTTAGATCATTTTCCTATTTTATTATATTATTTTAATTTATATTTTTAATAGTAATTTTAGAAGAAATTCAAATTGTCCTGATTCTTGTAATTTTAGCTATGAACATTATACATTAACAAATAGAAGGATTATATATTTATATGGTTTTATAAACATAATTTTGTTGTTAATATCCCTAAATTAATTAAGTTTTGGCCGAACTTTAGCAAAAAAAAATTGAATATCAGGGAATCATGGCAATAAACACAGTTTTATTACTGATCTATGTTTTTGATGATGTTCATCATTACAACTGTGAAGTTGGTATACCAAAAATATGGTGTAGAGTATTTTAATTCTCAAGTGATAAAGCAATTTCAAATAATTCTACATCATGAAAGCTCAAAAAGGAATGCCAGGATTCTATCTCGACTGGTATCTCTGTTATCATCATTTTTATTTTCTGAAAAATAGTGATTTTTGTTGTGGTTTGAGAAAAAAAACCAAGATCGATTGTGATAAATTGTGTATTGTTGTTGGAAGTAAATTCTATTAGTGAAAAAGGAGAAAAGAGGCCCATTAAAAGTGTTTAAAAAAAAAAGAGGCCCATAAAAAGTAAATATAAAGCAAAGGCTTAGCTTAAGAGGGTGAAAAGAAGAAACAGCCCAAAAAGGCCCATTAAAGGCCTAATTAACATTCTTATAAGGTTACTAGCAGAAAGATCTAAAGAGAGACGAAAAACAGGGGAGAAGATTTGATCGGCATCGACGACGGCGGCGGCGGCGGAAGTTATGGCGAACCTAGAACCCGAAGCAGTCGATTTCGAGCCGGAGGAGGATGACCTGATGGACGAAGACAGTGCAGCAGCTGATCTCTCCCCACGCGCAGCCAATCCGCGGCTTAGGTCCACAATAGCCGGAGCAAACGACGATTCAGCTCAGAGGAAGACCAAAGGCCGTGGCTTTCGCGAGGAGAAAGATTCCGATCGCCAGCGTCGCCTATCCTCTCGAGATTTCGACTCACTCGGTTCCGATGGTGGTCCTGGCCCTCAGCGATGTAATCTCTCTCTCTTGCTTACATGTTTCTAATCTTTGCGTGATTGATTTGGTCTAGGGTTTTGTCTGTACTCATGTGGCTAGGATTCAATTTTGACCTAGAAAGCTTGCTCCTTTCTAGTAAGATAGAGTGTTAAGCTTTGGTCTTAAATAGAGACATACTCTTTTATGTGTTGTGTCCTGATAGTTTGCATTGGTCTTGATTCGATGGTATTAAAGATTTAGAACTGTTTGTGGGTGATTGGTTTGTTCTAGGGTTTACCCATGTGGCTAGGATTCAATTTGACCTAGAAAGCTTGCTCCTTTCTAGTAAGATAAGAGTGTTAAGCTTTGGTCTTAAATAGAGAAATACTCCATTGATCAAAAATAAATAAAAAAATAGAGAAATACTCTTTTGTGTGTTGTGTCCTGATAGTATGCATTGGTCTTTGATTCGATGGTATTTAAGATTTAGAACTGTTTGTGGATGATTTTGTTGTCTTGGTTTATGTGTAGCCATCGAGGGGTGGATCATTTTGGTCACTGGAGTTCATGAGGAGGCACAGGAAGATGATATTTCCAATGCTTTTGGTGATTTTGGGGAGATTAAGAGTTTGCATCTCAATCTCGATCGCCGTACTGGTTTTGTCAAGGTATGGAGTGTTGATAGCTTAACCGCCTTTTGGTGTTTTGCTGTATTTATTACAAAGCTAATTTTTCTGTTGCTATGTTAGATATGTTCTCATTGTGGAGTGTTGTTCTGTAGAGCTCTATACTGTTTTGTCCCAGAAGATACTCCTCTTTGGCATACTTTTTATGTGTTAATCAAATATAAAGATGACTAAAAAGAGAAGTAATTTTGCATTGTTGGACTACTGTTATGATAGATATACACATTTCTATGTGTCAATCAATAGCTTCTTTGGTATCAGAAATGGAAAGCTGAAATAATTAGATCTGTTTAAGAATGGGAGTTTTACGAGTTTGTTTTTGTTCTTCGGTTGTTTTGTGAATATTTTATGGAAGTTGTAATAATTTTACTCACTTCATTTTTGTCATTTTTGGTTTAGGGCTATGCTTTGATTGAATATGAGAAGAGCGAAGAAGCACAGAATGCTATCAAGGCAATGAATGGTGCCGAGCTTCTTACACAGAACGTCAGCGTTGACTGGGCCTTCAGCAACGGACCCAATGCTGGATCTTACAGGAGAAGGAACATGAGGTTACTATCCTAATCTCTCTTTTGTATCGCCTCTCTTAACCAAACACAACAAGTACAAGTTGTTTACTTTTTCTTTGGTGAGATTAAATTGCAAGTATCAAAGGTTACTAATTAAGAACATGCTAGTGAGAGTAGTCTTTGTTTTTTTTTATATTTAGATTTTAGAGTTAAGATTGTGTTTGTATATCAATCTTATAAACGTTGACAAAGTATTGACTTTCTTAAGTCCACTGGCCTTATTGTTTGCATTATATTCATAGCATCCTTTGATCATTGGGTACTTCTTACAGGTCTGGGAGGTCACAGCGTTCAAGAAGCCCGAGAAGACGTTTCTGATTGTGTTTCATTTGGTTCGGGAGTTGTCTCCACATCTCTCAGTATTTGGGATTCTCTCTCTTTATCTGTATGCCGCTGAGTGTTTCTGACTCTTTTCTTCTGGGTTGCGTAGGTTTGGTTGTTGTGTATGTGGTGTGTATCTTATGCATTTCCATAGGATTGTTGCGTTTTTTGTAACACCATGAGAGATATGGTTCAATGCTTCTGGTTTGGTAGAAGAAAAAACATTGGTTGAGAATGATGCTTTAGATTTTACTAGTATTAATTCCCAAGCACAGGCATGTTCATTATGAAACCAAGATGAATATTAATAGGTAATTTTTCTTTTCCAAAACAATAAAAAAAACTTTGATATAAAAATTCAGGGAAAGCATTTCTCTTGCACAAATTCAATTAGAATGTTAACATTACTTTTGTAGAAACTTTTATCGTGGTCGGTGTTTCTAGTCTTTTCGTTCTTTCCATGTGTATTTTTGTTCTTTGTAGTACTCATTTCCTTTTTTCTTCTCTAATGTTATATTTATTTAGAAGCTTTTGTTTATGAGAAAAAATCTACAAAATTTGATTACATATATAAGAAAAACAATATCTCTGTAAGAAAAACAACGTAAAAGTGTATGTTAATCTGTCAGTAAACAGAAGACTAAAACATATTTGGCAATAAGGAAAACTAACCTAGGTCTGGTCTTGACTAAAATAGTCATCATTTCTCCACCTTTTCTTAAACTCTATTTTTTGCCGTATAATGCTTTCAAGTTCATAAGAAGATCTCTTGGTGGCCTGGGAAAAACTATGTAAGGTCAAAAAATTTGGTTACAGAGTTTATAGCTTATAGTTTTAATCATACTTTTAAAATAAAATGCAACTTTTTAATATGCTTGTTTTAGCTGGAACATGAGGAACATTGACATATTTTGTGCATCAAGCAAGGTCTCACATTTTATACCTGCTTTAATCCTTGAACCATATATTAAAATGTTGTATTTTTGTTTTCGGTGAACTTTCTCGAAAACAATTATTCTTTTTGAGTAAATATCAGATATTTATTCATAAATGTCTTAACAAGTAAATATAAATGGATTTTTAAACTGTGGCTAGTACGGGTGGGCACGGAGCGGATATCCGGAATTTTAAGGATATCCGTGATCCGATCCGTGTCTTACGAATATTCGATTTTTCGATTCGATCCGTAACTCTTCGGATATTCGGAACATCGGATATCCGCGAATATCCGAATTCTTCCGGATATCCGGTTCGATCCGTAAAAAATAATAAAAAATTAAAAAATAAATAAAAATAAAAGAAAAGAAAAAAATCTGAAATAAAATAATAATATTAAATTATTTTTTTATAAAAAGTTACATACTTTCAAAAATTTTAATAACTAAATAATTAATTAGTGAATAAAAACATTATAAAACTTATATAAAGATATAAAAGTATGTATATTATATAATTTTATAAACATGTATACATATATATGTATATAACGGATCGGATCGGATATCCGTTTCTAAAAATATTAGTATTTGTGATTTGCTTCGTCTTTGACGGATATTGGATTTTACTATTTGCTTCGATTCGTTAAGTTACGGATATTCGGATTTTTCGGATCGAATCGGAACGAATAACGGATCAAATCAAAATTTACGGATATTTTTGCCACCCCTAGTGGCTAGGTCCATTCAAAACACTTGTTACTTAAAGTGAAAGGAGTCATTAGTCTATATGCCCAAACCCTAGTGTTTAAACACAAATGGGCCTAAGGTGTTTCGAAAAAAAAATCACAAATGGACCCAAATCCCATAAATTAGTAGAAAAAAATCGAGTAAAATAAATAAAAAGATACTGGAAAGGCAACTTTGGCCACGGTAACAATTGGTTTGGTTAATTTGTTTCTTTTTCCTTTTTAAGAAATATAAAAATATTTTTTATAAAGTTATGTTCACTTTGGATTGGTTATTTTGATTTTTAGTTTAGTTTGGATAACAAAATTAGAAAATATACTATTACACGAAAAATTTGACTTATGTTTAGTTTTAGTTTTTTTTGGGTAGTTTTAGTTAACTTGGATAAATTTTATAAATAATTCAAGGTTTTCAGATAAAATATAGGAAAATTCAGATAATTGAAAATATTCTGGATAAAAACATTTTAGATAATTCATTTTTGGATAATTCAGTTTATAGGTTGTTCTTAATTTTAAAGTATTTTAAGATATTTAGTCATTTTGAATAATTAAAACTAAATAAATAAATTTTATTTTAAAATTTTGGATACCTATTTGGCTTTTTGTAAAATTTGATTTTTTGGTTCCGTGATATTTATAAAATTTAATTCGATTTGAATTCTAATTTTTTGGTTCGGTACAATTTAGTTTTTAGGTTCAAGATAAATATGGTCTAGGAGGTAGAAATTTTTTTTACAAAATAGTTGAATTAAATAAATGTGTCAGAGTTAGGTAGTTTTATAGTTGAGATGTAATAAATGGAACGAAGGTTATATATGTATAGATATAGTACAGAATGTTTACTTTCAATTATCTCTTTGTTATTCCATATCTCATGAGTCATGACCAAATGAAGCTGACTTGGACACCCCATTTTCCGTCCTTGATTTTTTTATAGAACTTTATTATTTACTAATATAAATAGTTTGTTTTTGTAAAACTGACAAACTATGGAGATCAACGTGGCTAAGAATTGTTTAACAAAAAAAGTTAAAACAAAAGACAAACCATTAAATCACGAACCCCACTATTAGTTATTAGTGATTTAATTAGCTTAATCAACTTTTGATAGACATGAAATTTCAAAATAATGAAAATATATTATTATGTACTCCTTCTATTCCACAAAGATAAATGTTTTGAGAAAACAATTTGTTTCACAAAGATAATTTTTTCAAGTTTTCTATGCATATTTAATAAGTTAAAATAACAAATTGTTAAATTTTCTTTTAATTAAAACTATTGTTTTAAAGTTACTGGAAGTTGTTTTTAATAAATCAAGATATTTATTGCGTTTGTAATTATTTCTTAAGATTTGTGAAAATTGTAAAAAAAAAAATAATATTGTGGAAGGGAGGGAGTATAAATTAATATACTGATTTACTATTATTTTATTATAGATTATAAAAAAAAATATATAGACAGCTGAAAATTCATCCTAGCAATTCACTAATCATAGTTTAATTATATCATCATGAACCATTTCGAAAAAAAAATCATCCTACCAATTCTACTCTCATTGTGCTCAGTTCACTTTTTTCATCAACATAACATCAATGGATATATCTTCATCGGTCACTTGGTTCAGTAACAGTTTGGTTCCCGACACAAGTTTTCAAGAATATACACATACATATCCTCTTCGACAAATGTCTCTCTTGCGGAAGCAAACAGTAAAATTGGTTCATGTTACTCAAACTGTAAAATGGTTCGACGTCATTCAGCTAGACCCGTTCAAACATTCTTTGTTTCCTCGAGTTGTATAGTACTTCTTTTCTTTCAATAGTGACTTTGATTTACAATAGCATTAATGGACGATGAAAGCTAAGTGGTTATAATTATGACAAGGGCAAGAAGGAAGAAATCATTTAATAAGTTTATAGCTACCAACTTGATTAGGTTACAGCAGTAATGAATTCTTGTTGGTGCAATTTAAGAGAAGATTCAAACGTGTTAGTAATGTAACATAGTATGATATGAAAGATATGGTTAAATACAATTACGTAACCATCTGGCTATGTATCCCTAGATTGTCAAAAGTTAATATCTTATCTTCGATACTACACTCAACTCCTAAACTATATCATGATATTAGCTAGGAATGTTCATACCTTTCATAGATTGTTATGTTATTTTGGTTGTTCTATTCCGGTCTAATTATTCAGACTACCTCAAATTTAAGTAATAGAATGATCTTTTGATGCAAAAAAAAAACTATATTATGATGTAGGTATTTCAATGTGTAGTTTATTAAGCACGGAAGGAAAGAAACATGAGAAACTGTGACAAAAACTTTTACCACCGATAAAACTTGCAAGGCTCATTGACAAGACTAGGGGTGGGCACGGAGCGGATATCCGGAGTTTTAAGGATATCCGTGATCCGATATGTTTTCTACGAATATTTGATTTTTCGATTCGATCAGATCCGTAACTCTTCGGATATCCGGTGTTCCGGATATCCGCGAATATCCGAATTTTTGCGGGATATCCGATTTGATCCGTAAAAAATAATAAAAAATTAAAAATAAATAATAAAAGAGAAAAAAAATCTGAAATAAAATAATAATATTTCATTTTTTTAATTACATACTTTCAAAAATTTTAATAAGTAAATAATTAATTTAGTGAATAAAAACATTTTTTTGAACAACCGTAAATAAAAACATTATAAAACTTATTTAGAGATATAAAAGTATATATTATATAATTTTATAAACATGTATACATATATATATATATATAACAGATCGGATCGGAATCCGTTTCTAAAAATATTAGTATTTGTGATTTGCTTCATCTTTGACGGATATCAGATTTTAGTATTTGTTTCGATTCGTTAAGTTACGGATATTCAGATTTTTTGGATCGAATCGAAACGGATAACGGATCGAATCAAAATTTACGGATATTTTGCCCACCCCTAGACAAAACTGAGGAAAAAGGAACTGAGAAACATTTATTAGAAAAAAAATTGAGAAACCGATTGAATCCATATGAGAAATATCGGATAAGCGACTTCATGAAAGCATTTGTAACGGTTTAGCATAAAATCCATTATTTATTTTTTTAAATCCATTAATTTAAGTGATTTGAATAAATTTTAAATGCTCCAAAATATAAATGTTCTCTTTATCGAATATGTGCTCACGTTTATGTATTTAGTATAATATTTTCTACAATTTACACAAGGACAATTTAAAGTACGATATTTGCATTCATTCTAGGGACCCTTCGTCCTAATATAACAACAAAATTATAATGATTGTTATATAATTTGTGAGCAAGACCGTGTTAATCATTAAATAAACCCAGAAAAAATCAGGAATAATAGGTAAATACCAATACTAAACTAGTCGCATGCTGTTTTTTTTTTTGCTAAACAAGTCGCATGCTGTTTTACAATATACATTTACACGCACAATGGATATCGATAACATACTATTTTTTATCGACAACATACTTTGGCAAGGAAGTGTATCATTTGGGAACTATTTGCCAGCCTCTCTTTAAAGTTTTTTTCGGAGATAAAACGGGGTATAATAAAAGAGTTAATATTAAGTATTTTTTTTTCTAAAAGTATATTTTGGTTAAGATGATATTGGCTGGTAATACCATTTTGTACGGTGCAACTGAAAATATCAAAGTCGTTTAAGATAAAGCAGTGCATGTGCGTTTAAGAGTGTACTGATCATAACGTATAAGAATGACAAATCGCTGACACATGTGAACGAATAAATTTTGTTGGTGAAGAGGTATAAAATAAGAAATTTACTTGTAACGAAAGTATAAAATGATGATTTAAACAGATAAAAGATCTAGAATTCAACTCTGAAGTAAACAAATAATTATAAAAGATAATGAAAATCAACCGGCTTTCAAATATCTCTTAAGGGGGGTGTATTCAACTAAGGGTTTGAAGTGATTTGTATTAAAATGGTAAATCCACTGTTATTTAAACGTAAATTTTAAAAAACACTTTAAAATCCAGTGTTATTGAACTTGACATTTTATAAAACACTCTGAAATCCACTGTTATTGAACAAAATTTAAGTTAAAGATTTTAGAGTGCTTTAAGTATTTCTAGAGTGTTTGAGGGGAATTCCTTAGTTATAAAAATAAAAATACAAATCCCACTGTTTTAGATGAGATTCTAGAGTGTTTTAACAAAAATCACACAAAATTCTCAAATTTTTTTAATTCTCCTGCAATCATCTAAAAAACTCATTAAAAATCAAATCACTTCAAATTTCATATTCAATACACTCCCCTCTTGAATTTCCCCGGAAAGATTAATCTTTTTTAGAAAATCAACCGGCCGTTTATTGTACTCGCGAACACATGTTTCAAACGATACTATTACACAGAAATTTCAATTCAAAACTCAAAAGTACCACCTTATAGTCAAAAGTTTTGACTCAAAACTTAACATATGTTAGGAAATATTGAATATATACATTATGAATCTGCAATATATTAATTGTTGCCAATTTTTAAAGCAACGTTTTATAAAATAACTGAAATTGCCAGAAACGATTTTTTTTCTTTTTTCAACTGATTTTAGTCAGAAACGAAAATTATTGCAATTTGAGTGATATATGTATGTGATATACACTAAAGTGTTATATTTCCTAAAATCATGAAACGAAAAGCATAAGTTCATATCATTCGCATGTCTTTAGATCTCGACTTATCTGGTATCTAATGGGTCCAACGAGTAAATGAATATAAACATCAAACGTCAATTATTCTGTCACATGCATCAGTCTATGCATGAATGATGATGTACATATATAATACACAGAGTATATATAAAAAAATATGTCTTTGCATTTGTTAAATATAGTTTTCGTTGCTCAAAAAAAAATAGTTTTCTGTATCTAGCATGGTTTATATTTCTTTGATTTATAAAATATGTAAGCTAATAGCATGATTGATGGAAGGTTATCACAAGAATTCTCAAAATTATATCAAATTATACATACTATTTTATTATTATTATTATTATATTATAATTATCATGGTTTTGAGATTTTCTTAATAAAATATATATTTATTTAGTTATGTTAAAAATATAAATATTTATAAATGCATATAGTTGAGGTATTTTGTTTGGAACCCCCATAGAGGTAATTTGCATATAGTTGAGATATTTATATTTAGTAATAATTATTTTACCGATTTTGGCTTTAAAAAAAATATAACACTTCTTCAAATCATATCATTTCTTGGTAGAGTTTCGGTTTAACTCCAATTGGTTTAAAGAAATTGGGCCACCTTTGTAAATTCATTCATCAGACAACACCAATTCTAATATATATATAATTTTACCAAAAAAAAAAATTCTAATATATATATATATATAAGATCATAACCATCTACAGTTCTACACATGCTTCACTCTTCTTCTCACAAAAAACCCTAAGCATACATTCGGCAACCACCTAGCTGTTAGTTTCAATCTATATGGCTACTACTCCTGAGGAGGTGGAGCACGGTGGTGATAAGGCGGCGATGTTCCTGACGTGGGAGGATCTTACGGTGGTGATTCCAAACTTCGGGCAAGGACCGACGAAGAGATTATTGAATGGAGTGAATGGTAGTGGTGAGCCAAATAGGATCTTAGCCATCATGGGTCCTTCTGGTTCTGGCAAATCTACACTTCTTGATGCTTTAGCAGGTCACTCTCTTTCTCTTACACGAACACACACACACACACACATGAAACACCCTCACGTGTGAGGCATAGCTCGTCGCTTATTCTGCATTTTCTGTATAAGTGTAGCTTAACTTGTGAAGTGCTATACTCGATATCTTACTATTATCTATATTAACAGTATTACACGACAATCTTTGATGTGCAACCTTGTCTTTTGAACAAAATTCTCTGATGTAGTTGGATTTTCTCTCTTTAAAAAATTAGCTTATGTACGTAATTATAATATGTAAATTTCTTATGCAACTAGATGCGATATTCAATACTATATTTGGTTTTTTTATAGAGCATAATTTCCCTCTCTGAAAGCAACAATGTATGTAGAGTTATAAAACATTAATTGAAGTTATTCTTAGCTCTTCTGTAGCTTTGACCACCCCCTTCAATTTATGAGATATTTCAACATATATACATATAGTTATGAATATTGAAAACAATGCTATATTTATATATAAATTTCATATACACGATGATACATATATAGGTATTTCTAACTTTATATTTATGAATTCCATCTACCGAACTTTGTTCTATTATAAAAGTACTAATTAAAAGTGAAACAAAGTTGCAATTTTCATGTTCCTCATTAAATTTACATGTGTCGTACATTTAATATTGAAAAAAATGATAGCTACATACAATACCATTTTAAGAAATTCCGCAGTAAATTTCTTATTAACTAATAATTTTAAATGTTAACCAACTACCAAATACCAACAACCTGACACAAAAATTTAGTGTTGCCAATGATCCGGTTAATGGTATGGTTTCAGACAACAAAACCGAATTGGAGTCCCTAGTAAGCCGTTAAACTCCAAACCTTGGAGATAAACTCGGTTTGGTGACTGGTCAGATCGTATCTACCAACTTAGAAGATGTTCAATCCAAAAAGTATACAACTAGAATTGAATTTGTGACTTCCTACTATATCACAAGAGTTTTAACCACTAGGAAAATTTATGGTTGGTGAACGTTTATATTCTTATTTCTGAGTATAATTGGTTGAAGCTGTGGTTTTATGTTTTCTGCTCTAAATTTTAGATTTTAGCTTTTTAGCTTTGGTTTCAATCTTTTTTTTTTTTTGCTGTAGAATTTTTCAAAGCACTAAATAGCTCTAGAAAAACTGATTTCTAAAGAAAACATATTTCCTTTATGTTTGGAATGTAGATTTATTTCTTAAAATTAAAGCATACATATTTGAAAAGAAGATTATAAGAATGAAAGTGGGTGTTCACAGCTTATTCCAATTAATCCTTCTGTCTGTGGGAAAACGATTAAATCAGATAAAGGACACATGCATTTCCTTATATTTTAATAATTAGCGTGCTATTAACTTAAATGACATGTTATTTTATTCATGTCATGAATTTAGAGAAAATAGCACACAGTTTTGTCAATGCTCATATATATGCATGCATAATAGTACAAAGAAGTTGTCAAAAATTAAAGTACAAGTATATGCATTAGTAAAATGGTACAGGTTTATCATTTGGTTATTTGCACACACTTGGCTAATTTATCCCAAAATTATAGAGAGGTCGATTTTGATTACAATAGTTACTTGTGTGTCTAGTACAGGAAGATTAGCAGGGAATGTAGTGATGAATGGCAAGGTTCTTGTCAATGGCAAGAAGAGAAGGCTCGACTTTGGTACTTCTGTAAGCACATCTCATCCTTTTTAACACAAGTTAAATTCTTATATCACAAACCCTAAATCATTAGATGTTTTTTTAAAAAAATTATTGAGAAACTCTCAGGCCTACGTGACACAAGAAGATGTGTTGCTAGGAACTTTGACAGTGAGAGAATCCATAGCTTACTCAGCTCATCTCAGGCTCCCATCAAAGCTAAGTAGAAAAGAGATCAGTGACATCGTGGAAGCTACAATCACTGACATGGGTCTACAAGAATGTTCAGACAGGACTATAGGAAACTGGCATATGCGTGGAATAAGCGGAGGAGAGAAGAAACGGCTCAGTATTGCAATTGAGGTCTTAACCAAACCGAGACTCCTCTTCCTAGACGAGCCCACAAGTGGTTTGGACAGTGCCTCGGCTTTCTTCGTGGTTCAGATCCTCAGAAGCATCGCTAGCAATGGCAAAACCGTGATTTCTTCTATTCATCAGCCGAGTGGTGAGGTCTTTGCACTCTTTGATGACTTGCTACTTCTCTCCGGAGGAGAAACTGTTTACTTCGGAGAAGCAAAGTTTGCAACAAAGGTACTAACTACTTAAAGATCAATGTTCCAAAAATTGATAATCCGTAGATAGTAGTTTAATAGAGGATATTAGTGTCTAGGCGTCGCATAAACCGGTTTTTAGAATACCAGGTGTAGGTGTATATACCAAAACATGTTCACTTGTGTTGATGTTTGCTTCGTGTTTGTAGTTCTTTGGTGAAGCTGGCTTTCCTTGTCCTAGCAGACGGAACCCATCTGACCATTTCCTTCGCTGTGTAAATTCAGACTTCGATGGTATCACAGCAACTTTGGTTGAATCTAGGAGAATCCACGTTAGTTATTCTTCTGCTCTTTTTCTTGTTTTTGGTTTCGCGAGCTTAAAATATACACTCAACCAAGCTTATGACATCTTCTGCTTCTGCAGGATTCTTCTTTCTCTCTTTACCAAGAAACAACAAACACGTTAGACCCCTTGGATAACATGCCAACAGCAGAAATTAGGACAACCCTTGTAAGAAAATTCAAGTGTTCAGAATACGCACTAGCTTCACGAGCAAGAATTCAAGAAATAACGTCAATCGTAAGTTCATGACTTGCCATTTCCTCTTTAACACACACAATCATAACTAGTCTTGTAAGCACAACTTAAACTCTGATGCAACAGAAGGGACTTGTCACTGAAAGGAACAATGGGAGTCAAACAAGCTGGTGGAAACAGCTAAGAGTGCTTACTCAACGATCTTTCATTAACATGAGTAGAGACTTAGGCTACTACTGGATGCGGATTGGTGTCTACATACTGTTATCCATCTGCGTCGGTTCTGTCTTCTTCAACGTAGGTAGAAACCACAAAAATGTGATGAATACTGCAGCTTGTGGAGGATTCATGGCAGGTTTCATGACGATTATGTCAATAGGAGGTTTCCAATCTTTCATCGAAGAGATGAAGGTAAAGAGAGCTAACATAACACCAAACCTCTCTAGCTCTGTCTTTATGTTTTAACATCTTGTCCTTAAAACACAGGTGTTTTCTCGGGAAAGGCTCAATGGACACTATGGAGTTGCAGTATACAATGTGTCTAACTTCCTCTCCTCGTTGCCTTTCATAATCCTCATGTGCCTTGGAACAACCTCAATCACCAACTACATGGTGAAGTTCCAACCCTCAGCTTCTCACTTTTTCTATAGCTGTCTCGACCTCATCAGTGCCATTGCAACCGTGGAGAGTTGTATGATGATGATAGCTTCAATGGTTCCTAACTTCTTGATGGGAGTCATTGTAGGAGCTGGCTACATTGTAAGAACCCTCCCCATCTCTCTCTCTCTCTCACCTCTGTGTACATATCGATAAACTGCTCAATTTCTTTCATGTCACAGGGAGTTATGATATTGAGTGCTGGATTTTTCAGACTGTTCCCTGCATTGCCTATGGTGTTCTGGAGATACCCAGTGTCTTACCTAAACTATGGTGCATGGGCACTACAGGTAACTAGCCAGGTTTTCTCAGCTTTTACTATGGCAAACAGATATATCCAAAATGAGCACATCTGAAAAACTTGCAGGGAGCATTCAAAAATGAGATGATAGGAATCGAGTATGATTCTCCGTTACCTTTGGTACCAAAGATGAAAGGAGAGCTCATTCTTGAAACAGTTCTTGGGATAAATCCAGCACAGTCAAAGTGGTTGGATCTAGGTGTTGTGATGATGATTCTCGTTGCGTATAGGCTTCTCTTCTTCGCCATCCTCAAGTTTCGAGAAAAGGTTTTCCCGTTGATTCACATGTTATACACAAAGAGAACTCTCAGCCATATCCAGAAGAGGCCTTCTTTCAGGAGAATGTCACCTTTCCCTTCCAAGAGACACAATGTTCACCATGCACTCTCTTCTCAAGAAGGTCTTAACTCTCCACTGCATTAGAAGCATATACAGCTCCCCAATGCAATTTCCATGAGTGGAAGATAGTACTTGCTAACCTTATGCCAGAGTTTCATATATTTCAATATGCTAGATGTTACTACTACTACTCTCCTCAAACTTGTTAAACTATTTGTAGCCTGTTGTGTGAGGATAAAAAGAGAGATATTATTCGTGCTGACTAATGGGATCTGTTAAGCAGGTGGATAGAACTCACAAGCATACATGAATCACTAAAAAAGATAAGAGAATGGCTACGTTCTAAGATTAGAAGAGATGTTTAGCTGCCAGAGATTATAGGCAGAACCACAGAAAAGAAAATAAATCAAATAAGACGTTTCCTTCACTAACTACAGCTACATATAAATATGAACCAATGGAAAGACTTGTTACCTGAAAGCACAAAGGTAGTCCTTGTTTGGTGAGGATTTTAGCTGCCAAGAAACAGAATCAAACTAAAAAAAGCATTCTCACCCTAAATTACAAACTTTGAAAGTATAAGACCCAGCAGATATGTCAAGTGTCAACACTGGAAGAAAAGGCAAATATAAAATGTCGGAAGTATTACATATGAAGGATAAGAAAACATACAAATGAACAATCAATAACTTTTGACGAATATGGCTAATCCAGAAAGAACTACATCAAGTTCTGAAAGTAAGAAAAAAAAATGCTAGTTTCCAGCGTATTGGAGCAGACATGTACAAACACATTCGCTCATTTTCTACTCATAAAATCGTATCTGAACCAATGACTAGATATAAAAAACTGTGTTAAAAATGTTAAGATAACGCCTGCTTGTTCTACCTAACTCTTCATATCATCAGAACCATCATTTTCAGGTTTACCATTGAATCCATGATACGGAACCTCCAACATGGGCCTCGGGGTTGCACGCCCACCAAAATCCTCAGGGTAAAACTCGAAATCAGGGCCAAAATTGAACTTGACAACACAGTTTGGCTGGTCAGGGAGAGTGTACATGGAAGCAGCAGGGTAGTAACGACCGCCAAAAAGATCTTTGAAAGCAACTCCCTGACATACACCATTTTTGAAGAACGATATTTCACTACCTGCATCAGGAGGGAAGCATTCTTTAACAAAAAGTTTGATTTACGCATTGAAACTGTGATTAAGAATCCCTACTATAGCCACATATCAACTATCAACAAAATCAAAGGAAGCTCTCTCAGCATTCACATGAAGCTTCTGTCCACTTAAACATATGCAGCTAAGTAATAGCAGAACACTAACTACAAGAACACGAACTTGTACAAGTGAATAACGCAAACTCATACTTAAAAGCATCATACCTGGTACGACTTTAGGAGGCTCCTCTTTAGTATCAGGCGCACACACATATCTCTGCCCTTTATACCACACATAACGAGGCGGCTTAGGAGCAAAACTTTCCCCATCAGGCAAGTTAATATAAAACCCAATAACATCACCTTCCTTATACCCTTCCTCAGCATACTCCCCTCTCACAGCCTTATGCACCTTACACCCATCAACATCCCTAAACCCAAAACTATTCCCATCATACCCAACCGGAGCCTGTAAATCCCCTTTCTCAGTCGACCAACCAAGCCTCGTGTGCCCCGTCTCCCCCAAGCTCACAACTTTAACCTCAAAGTACCAAGCTCCTTCCACAACACCTCTCGTAGCTCTCACCATCCTATAACCTTTGCTACTCCCCGCCGTGAGCCTGTCCTCGCTTACTTCAACTTTCTCAGCCTTGTAGACTTTCGAGAGGCGGATGATTGAGTCGGGCGTGTCGTCTCCCTTGTCGGGGAACCTGGGAACTGGAGTGATGAGGACCTTGTCGTCCACGGCTGCTGAGCTCGGCGTGTTGTTGTTGTTGTTGTTGGTGTTGGCTTTGCTCTTCTTCTTCCCTTTCCGTGTGCTCTTCGTCACCCACACGTTGTTGTTCTTCTTCTTCGATTTCGATTTTTTGGTCGTTGTTGTTGTTGTGGCGGTTACGATCGGAGTCGGCTCCTCCGACTCGTTCTTCACGGTGAGGGAATCGAGCTGTTTCTGTTTCTTGATTGGTGGCTCGTCTTCTTCGGCTTCGTCTTCTTCTTCCATTACGGTGTCGTTTTCGACCTCTTCTAATACGGCGTCGTTTTGGACGACGGGTAGGGATTCTGATTTGAGGGATTTAGGGTTGTTGTCGGAGGAGGAGGCGTTTGGAGCGTCTGAGTCGGATTCGATTTTTAAGTCGGATCCGGGTTGATCGGGATCCGGTTTCTCCGAATCGGTTTTGTTTGGTTCTTCGATTGTAGGGGAGGGATCGTGTTGTGGTGAAGAATCGTTGAGTTCAGAGGGGACAGGGGTTGCGATAGAGTCGTCGGGAAGAGAGATTGAAGCTTGTGGTTCTTCTTTTTCTTCGTCTTCGAGAGTGGGATTTGAGTGAGGAGGATCCATTGGAAGTTTCTTCTGATAGAGAAGAGCTTTTCCGTGGGAGAATGTTGTTTAGGAAGAAGGAAAGAGAGAGAGTTAGTTCGACCAGAGAGAAAAAAAAAAGGAAGAAGGAAAGAGAGAGAGTATGGAGTGGGTATGGGCCTATATGGGCTTTTGTAGGCCCAATAAGAAACGAGTTCTGGAACGTGGCGTAGTGTTTAGTCCCACTTCAATTTCATGTTGGGTCGCTCAGTTTCATTACATTGGATCCTTCCATGGCCAACGACCCGCAACGTTCTCCTTAGACCATAAGTATCGCACGTCCCCTAACAAGTCCTTAAGGTGGTTTGACGTGGGTCTCACCATTAAAAGTCCTAGACTTCTTCTATATGTCCTTAAATAAGAATAGTCCTAATTGTTGTCCTTAACTGTTTGTGGGCCCCACTGATATGTAGCGACCCACAATTGGTTTATTTTAATTTTTTTTTTTTTTTTTTAAATAAAAAAAAAAGTTTAAGAATCACAGCGATATTGATGCCCTTAGACCATAATTATCGCGGTCTCTTGAGCCGCGTATTTAGAGTATTTAGGTTTAAAAATAAATAAAAATTAGCTAATTAAGCAATATACGTTGCTTAATAAAGACACGCAAGAGACGGGGTTCCAGAGGCACGTGTCATTCATTCAACATCATTCTCTCTCACAACCGCCTCGTCTTCTCTCTTTTTTTCGAGGTGACTAGCGATACGGTGATCTCTCCGTGATGATGATATCTCAGTCTCGTCGACGGCATCAGCCGGAGTCTCTATCGGTGGAATCGTCGTCTCTCTGTCGTCGACGACTCTCGTCTTCGTCGCTCTCCTCGACGATTCCGCATCCCTCTCGATCTCCACTGAGAGTTATTTTCCTTGTTTGTATATCAATGTGATTATCCTCAACAATGCAAACATATATGCATCTTATAAGTTTGTTAGAAGATATGAAAGTGTTTTATATATTTTTTTAAAAAACCCATAATCAAGAGACTTGCAATAAACCACCTAAAAGTTCAAATCTCTTTATAAGTCTCTTAATTCACCTTTACACTTTAAAACTATTAAAAATAATGAAGAGACTCTTTAAGGGGTTTAGGGATAATTATGCTCTTACGTCTTCTTTTTAACCCTTTATGTAAAGACATATATTCACTAGTAGATGACTATTTCTATACCATTATGTGGTTTTATGGTAAACCTAATTTTCATTGAGCTTGTTAAACCCTAAAGACACATGGTAACCAATAAAATGATAACTAAATCAGTTAAAGTTTCTAATGACCTCACTAATGGACCAGTGATTCATGTTTTAGAAGATTTTCATTTTGCGACTCAATGAAAACATGCGTTAATAGAAAAAGAATATTTAAATGAAATTCTATGCATTAAAGGAGAACAAGTTTAATATATGTATGAATATTCTAGAAGTTCAATACATTTTTCATCACTCAACTTTGATATATGATTGAGATTAAAGAAAAAAATTGTCAAAATAGTTAGAAAGACTTAGTGTGGAAATAATCAAAACTTGATGAAAAATGCGGTTCTTTTCTTCACCTATAAATACTGGTTTTGAAACATCACAAATCAACATTAAAAAAATTCTTTAAAAAAATGTATAAAAATGTTGTAGGTAAAAGGAGAAAAATCTTAGCTCTAACTTAAAAAAATAGAAATAATCTTCTCCTTATAATTTTATTATGTAATTAATCTCAATGTTAAAGATCTTAGATTAGATTTCATGTAAAATCATGTTTACACTTTATACATAGAGATGTCACAGTGAATATACACATCATACACGATACATCAAATTTGTGTGATTTGTGGTGCCATGAATTGTTTTGTGTGCTCAGATCCATTAAGGATTTAGTGGCTTATATATGATCACGATTCATGAAAAACTTTGTGGCTTGAACCGTCGTATCTCTTTCTTTATCTTTCTAATACATTCTTTATTTTCAAGCGAAAAGGTAGAATCAATACTCTAGTCATGACTCTGGTTTCTGGACCATGAAAAGTCTTAACTAAGCGCATTATGACAACTCTGAATCCCTCATCTTATATCGTGCGCACATCGATGTTGTTGTTGTTGTTGTTGTTGTTATTTCACGCGTGGGAAATACAGAGATTCATCATAAAGATTTTTATTTTACTTTTGAGTGGTCGAACCACTCAAGTAACCTTCTAAGCATGCACTTTCCTGTGGTCCACTAAACTTCCACCTTGTATGAATTTACCGGCTAATTCTTAACCGGTGAAGGTTGACACTGTCTATTTCCTATGTGCAAAACCACATACTCTAGCTAATCATGTCTTTTTAGTACAGAGAATGAAAGTTTTGGGGATGGATGGTGATTGGTGACGGCCTCCAAAATATGGAAGTGTTATTAAAGACGTAACTAATTAACATGTTCAATTTATTGTACACCTTGGTCCACAAAACAAACAAAACAGGCAGGTTTTATATGATTATATAATCGTTAATTATTGTTTTGTCTAAGTCAGCGTGGTGGGTTTAGGCTGCCCGTCGTTGATTTTCCCAAGAACTTGTTGAAGATGATGTGTGATATCTTCCGGTCGATGAGGCTCGAGACGTGGTCGGTCAGGCAAAACCCACCGTCCATCTCCGGTCTTAACCATCCCTTTGTTCTCGTCTTGTCTCCAACAAGGCGGCACGTGATAGTCACTTTTCAGAAAATCACAACTCTTGTTCACTAAAGCTATGTCCCTCTTCGTCACCAAACAAAACTTCTTCTCTTCTCCTTCTCCATGATATCCATCCACCAAATGAAGTAAAGCTTCTAGGTTATGTGCACAGCCCAAATCCTTAGTTTGTTTCAGAAACGGGCTTTTCTTGTGGTCCAAGGCAAGCTCTGTCCCAACGTGTGCGTAGCTCCATGGGAATGATGTCGCCTCCTCGATATATTTCTGAAACTGAAACTTCTCATTTGCGAATATCCCTGGAACTGAAGGTACCTTGTCATGCACGTTTATCACTCTCAAAACCTTGACACCTAGCTCTTCGCATCTTTCCTTGAACCTCAAGTTACCTACACGAGGTCCTGAGAAGGAGAACACACTAACTGGGACTTTAGAGTTGTTCTCCGGTATGTGATTCAAGTTAAGCTCCGCGATGTCATAAGCACTGACCAAAGCAAGAGCTGCACCGAGGCTGTGACCTGTCACCGTGATGCTTATCTCATGACCTGCTTGACCATAGTACTCAGCAAGACGTTTGACTTCGGACAAAACCTGTTCTCGTGCTGAAAAGGAAGAGAATTTGCAAGAGTCTTCTTTCTTGGTGTACAAGTCATGAAACCCTAATTCAATCTTGATTGAAGGGTCGTCACCGAAGTTAGCTGAACAAAGAATGTCTTTCAAGTCATAGATCCATTCGAGATAAGTGACCGTGCCCCTCCAAGCGATGACTATGTCACGTCTCCCGAGCCTAGCCACCTCTTCTTCGTCGGTAGCTACAGCAATGTAACCCATCCAGTTTGCATGTTGGCTCCAAATAGAGCTGAGTTTTGATCTTTGGAAGAAGTTTGGGAGGTTGATGTTGGAAGTTGCGTAGAGGTAACGCGTTATGGTGTAGCCCTTGTGTAGATTTAGGTCAAGGTTTGAGAAGAAATCTGAAGGATGGTATTTGCAAGAGCCGCAGTATTTAGAGTGAGGATCAAAGTCGAATGAGTCGTAGCAAGCTTGAGCAAACTCGCCGTAACGTATGATCTCTCTTCGAAGATGGTTGTTCATTGGATCTAGTAGTCCATCCCAGTTATTACAACCTTGTACTTCTCTCCAAATTGATCCAAGACTCACTTCTTCGAGTTCTTCTTCTTCTTCTTCTTCTTCTTGTTTGTTGTCTAAAACAAGGGGTTGCTTATGTTGAGTTGATGAAGAGTTAATTCTTGTGCAAGAAGATGAGTAAACGATGGAACAAGTCTTCATATGGGTTGGCAAGATTAAGGTTTTTGGTTTGGTATTGAAGATATTGTGAGGAGAAGAAGTGAGGAATATTGGGTTCTTGAGAGCTATTAGTGATGATGGAGCAGCCATTTGATTTGGTGGTTTGCTTGTTTGTGTAGAGACTAAAGAGCAAGTGAATGTATATAATAAATATATTAGTTTTGATTTAATTTGCTTTTGTTTTTGTGTGTGGTTCTGATTTGGTTGGGTAAAGAGATGATGATGAATTTGGTACAAGCAGTTACCTCTTCTTATTCTTGTGTGTATTTAATGGGGTTGGTTGCAGAAGAGAGCCGACGTGCAATTCAGTAGAGGTTTCTTTCTTTTCCTTTAATGGAGTCTCTCAAATTCTTATGTGCGCCACTGATCTGTTAACACGTGTATGTGTGTATTAAAAATGTGAATAGACCGAACTCAAGAAACAAGAAGTGCTCCACTTTCTAGTGAGATTTAGATTCTTCTATTTGAATTTTGAAGTGATATCAAGAGAGAAAATCAGCTAGTGGAACATCATAAGTTTGAGGATGTAATGATTTTGACGTTAAAATGATTTACAAATTTTCTTTGGTGGATTATGGATGGGTTTAGTTAGTACAATGTATAAATAGTGGTAATAAAAATTTGTTATTAGTGGTTGGCATAATTTGCCAAATATTTTTTTTATTTGGTAGGTACTTGTATATATTTTTTTGGTTAAATACTTGTCTGGATTTGTTGAGACATTACTCCTCACCCCACAGGGAAACTAAAACTTGACCGAATAAACAGTTAACTGATTATGAATTATAAACATGTTACTTTCAGCACAAATTCAATGGAGTACATATTTAAATAGTATAGCTACAATTTTTAAGGATCCAAATCAAAATATATATCATTGTAATTTTAATGTTTAAAAGTAGTTAAGCTGTATTAATCTATTGAAATAGCACCAAAATCAAAGTATGACATGCTTTTTGATCAATTTAATGATCTATTTTTCTTATAGAATTCCTAGTTATTCAGTGATTAGAAAATGTTTATGAATGAAACAAAAATAAATATATATGAATAAAATGAAAATAAATGAATGAATAGATGGAGTGGAATCAAGTGAAGCAATGGAATCCAAGAAGAAGAAGTAGGTGCGTGTAATCGTCTATGGCACCAACACCAATAATGGGATCCGTGTGCTTCTCCTGGCCGTCGACAGCAAAGGTGGTGGGTGCTTTTTGTTTCTCCAGGCTCTTCCCAAATAAAACTAGCAGCAGGGAGGTAAGGAGGAGGTGGCTTCTTTCTGAGCAGAAAGATATGGCGAATCTGACGATGTTGGGAAGCGAGAATATGATCAGAGACCACACATGGTTAGCTTTTTCATTGACAGGAGTAAGGTTCGAGAAGTAACCAAGAAGCTAAATTAACGGTTAGAGAAGCATGGGATGAGATTGGTTCAATCTTGCTCATTTACTTTTACAACTTGGTTATATATGTTGACAACTCAAGGCTTCATGACTTCATGTGTGAGTAGAGTATAACCCTTGTTTCTCTCTTTATATGCAAATCTTAGTGCAACAAAAAAGACAAAATGATATTTATCTTTTTTTGTCAAAAACTACTTTCAGCATCCTGCTGGTGTTTGTTCATCCATCTGGTGCTGGAAATTCTCTCAAGAGACACGTTTACTAGCTCGGGAAGTACCATGGAAACAAAAAAAAAACAAGAAGTTTTTAGGTTTGGACAGATCAGGTTCTGGCAACAGACACTGCTCGTGCGACGTGGATAGTAAACCTTGATAAATGTGAGCAAACTGGTAATTAAAATCCTTCAAAACCCCATAAAAATGAACCAGTCTCTTCCTTAATTTTGATATATATATATACACATATATATGGCAGGGAATGAAAGGAAATGCTGTATAACAACTGTCAAATTCACCTCAAAGGTAACAAGTGATTAAGAGAACATGCACTTGTACAGGAGTATAAAGAAATTTGCATGAGTTGATTCAGTTTCTTGAGGACTGAAAATGTATGTTGCAATCGGAATCAAAACAAGGGATATGCGTGTAAGAAATTGTGCAGCAAAAATGGTCGGTGGAATCAGAGTGAAAGATGATAGCAACTGAGATCATCTGAATGATTATCCTCTCTCTGTTTTTTCTCCATAAACATTACAAACACACAACAAAGATCCTATTATTGGTTGAATAAAAGTTACATTTCAAACGCCATCTTGTGTGTGTTTTGGAGTCGGTTATTTCACCATTCCCATAAATTAAATCATACTTTTTTCAGCAAAGGTTTCACGTCAGTGGATTGTTATAACTTATAAGTTATTCAAAACTCTAAAGTTATCAAACAATTTAAAATTATAGTGAGTGATACGAGTGTATGAAATGTCAACTACTACTTCAAATAAATATATATGTAGACCTAATGATTTCTGCTAAGATTTCAAGCAAAAGATAAAGGTAAATAAATTTGACAATATGCTATATTATATTGTAACAAATTCAAATGAGAAAAATAGTTTAATTCCATCAGTCCCAAATGATGGAAAAAAAAGTTCAAAATATCACAGGCAACATACTCCATATTTAAAATAAATGAAAAATAACCACAGACAAATAAAACAAGAAACATGAGAATGAAACACAACACAGATCCAACTCTCTTAACAGAGGAAGTCTTCAAGCAAGAGTTTAGAGCATTAATGGTTTTTTTCACTGCTAGAACAAATAACTAATCCTGCAAAGATAACAAAACACAAATCAATCGAAAACAGAGGATTTGAAAACTCAGTGAGAGAGTAAAAGAGAAACCTGAGGGTCTTCGACATCGTGATAGAATGGTGATGCAGTGTGGAAAACTCCTTGGCAGCCATTGAAAGAGCCTTCTTCTAACAAGTTTGCTTTGAAAAGTTTAAGACTTTCCTCTGCACCTTCCAACGCAAGTAAATGCTCTGTTTTCCTCGGATCATTTGTTCCATTGAACCATTTACATATCTTATGAATCTTGAATCAAATGAAAGCTATTTGATCTAAATCAAAGATAAATGTTTATATTTTTGATTGAATATTTTCCCAATTGGCTAATGCCTTACAAATAGCTAAACCAAGCTAATGTAATGGTGTGTAAAGAAAGAATATATGTGTTATTGATCTCTGAGCAATGAGCTCGGTATTTATACAAAGAAGTCCTAATAAGATAAGGACAAATAAAGATATCTTAAGAACCTTATTATCAGGAAATATATCATTATCCTAATCTAAGTAGGAATTATCTCATTACTCCCCCTCAAGTTGGAAGTGTGAGGTTGCGAACAGCCAACTTGGACAACAATTCTTCAAAGAGAGGACGCAGTAGTGACTTAGTGAGAATATCAGCCAGCTGATTGCGAGACGAAACATGCTCTGTAGAGATGAGCTTTGCCTTCAGTGCATCCCGAACATGATGACAATTCCTTTCAATATGCTTAGTGCGTTCATGAAAAACTGGATTAGAAGCAATGTAGAGAGCAGATTTACTGTCACAAAATAGACGCATAGGATCAGGATGAGCGAGACCAAATGATAAGAAGAGACCTTTCATCCATTTCAGTTCTTTAACAGTATCAGACATGGCCCTGTATTCGGCCTCAGCAGAAGAGAGAGCCACTGCATCTTGCTTCTTAGTCCGCCAGGAGACAGGGGAATCACCAAGAAAGACAATGTAGGCAGAAAGAGATCGACGACTGAGCGGACATCCCGACCAGTCAGCGTCACAGTACGCACTGATACGAAGCTGATCATCGGCTTTGAAGAAGATGCCTTGGCCTGGACTTCCTTTAAGATAACGTACCACTCGGAGTGCGGCATCCCAGTGTGGTAGAAGTGGTTTCTGCATAAATTGGGCAAGTATATGAACTGAATATGCAAGGTCAGGCCGAGTGTTGGTGAGGTAAATTAATCGTCCGACCAGACGCCGGTACTGTTGCGCGTTTGCCAAGGGACCCTCAGCCTTTGCGAGTTTGTGATTAAGCTCCATTGGTACGGGAGATGGCTTTGCCGCAAGAAGACCAGTCTCTGTGATAATATCAAGAGCATACTTGCGCTGTGATAAATAGAAACCAGAGTTGCTCCGAGCAACTTCCAGGCCAAGAAAGTATTTTAGTTTTCCAAGATCCTTCATTCGAAAGCATTTGTGTAGATAGTCCTTAAAGTCTTGAAGAGCTTGTGTATCATTGCAAGCGATGATGAAGTCGTCAACATAAACCAAGATGTGTAGACATACAGACCCACGAACTTTAGAGAATAAGGACTGATCCGCGTAGTCGTGTGAGAACCCAAACCGAAGAAGTGCGTTTGTGAGTTTGGCATACCAGCAATGAGGTGCTTGACGAAGTCCATACAGAGACTTCTTAAGACGACAGACTTTGTTTGGATCAGAGGTTTTATATCCTTGAGGAAGCTTCATATATATTTCTTCATCAAGATCACCATGCAAGAAAGCATTACTAACATCCATCTGATGCACAAGCCAATTCTTTGCTGCTGCCACTTTTAGAATAAATCGAACTGTAGTTAATTTGGCAACAGGAGCAAAAGTTTCATTGAAGTCATCTCCCTCTATCTGGTTATTTCCAAGAACGACCAGTCGAGCTTTGTGAAGAAGATGATTCCCATCAGCATCATATTTGTCGGAGAAGAGCCACATATTACCAAGAGCTTTACGGCCAGGTGGGAGATCAGTAACGTCCCATGTATCTGTATCCTCAAACGCATTCACTTCTTTGGATATAGCATCACGCCAGACTTTATGTTGTGCAGCTTCTTTATATGAACGAGGAACCTCACTAGTAACAATGGCAGCCATAAAGGCGCGATGACCATCTGAAAAGACATGGTCAGATAAATAGCTAGAGATAGGATACGGAGTGATACCTGAGGACGTTTGCAGAAGACACTGATCAGTCGTGGGAAGAGAAAGAGAGGGTTTATCATCAACGTGTGCAGAGTGTGTGACGTAATTCTTGAGAAGAACCGAAGGTGTTTTCACTCGCTGACCACGACCAAGAATCTCTGGTATCCCTGGAGAAGCAGGTTCTGGAGAACTGATGTGAGGTTCCTGAGATGTAGGAGAAGAAGGTAATACTTGATCAGGTATGGTTACAGAGGTAGGCGCAGATGGTGGTGTCGGTGGTGATTGCATCGGAGGCGCCGACTGAGTAGTAGTAGTTTCTGTGATAGGAGGAGATGATGCAGAAGTAGGCAAAGACGTACTCCCCCTTGATGCAGGAGCAGGAAGTAACCAATCATCAACAGCCGGATCATAAGAATTCATTGGTGGCGACACATACTCCTCTGTTCCAACACCAGGAAATTTTGATTCTGAGAATGCTACATCGCGACTAGAGAAGAATTCCTGAGAGTCAAGATCATAGAGACGCCAGGCTTTCTTGCCGAAGGGGTAACCGACAAAGATACATCTTCTGCTGCGATCAGCAAACTTATCTCTGTCTCTAGGCTTCCGGTGAGCATAGCATAAACAGCCAAAGACACGAAGCTGATCCAGGTCAGGTTTCTTGCCGAACAAGAGCTCATAAGGAGTACGACCGTCAAGTACTTGAGATGGCGTGTAGTTAATTAGATGTGAGGCCGTGAGTATACTTTCTCCCCAGAAAGTGGATGGAAGTCGGGCCTGAAAAAGACATGCTCTCGCGACATTGAGTAGGTGACGATGCTTTCGTTCAACTCTACCATTCTGTTGAGGTGTATCAACGCAGGAGGTTTGATGTTCCACACCAGTTTTACGAAAGAAGGATGATAATACCATGAATTCAGAACCATTGTCGGTTCTTATCTTTTTAACAGATTTTCCAAACTGTTTTTCACACATAGCAAAGAATTCTCGTAGTAGTGTTGCAACCTCTGATTTTTCAAGCATAAGGTATGTCCAGACAGCTCTAGAATAGTCATCAACGATGGTAAGAAAATATTTTGCGCCAGATGAAGAAGGTGTACGGTAAGGGCCCCAAACATCGCAATGAATTAAAGAAAAAATATCTGAAGCTTTATTAGAACTGTCATGAAAAACACTGCGGGTCTGCTTAGCCCGAAAACAAATCTCACAAGATGCTGTTTGGTGTGAATCAAAAGACATCTTGTCTAAAATAGGTAAAAAAGATAACACTTTGTAGGAAGGATGTCCCAGCCGTCGGTGCCACAATTCTGATGTAGAGGAGTTCTTGTATGCAGACTTATGAACACTCGCAGCCACAACACCCGTGAAATAATAAACCCCCTCTCGTTCTTCACCCGTTCCAATCAGGGTCTTCGTAAAACGGTCCTGCAAGACACACAAAGTATCAGTAAAAATAGCTATGCAACCGGTTTGTTTTAATAAACAAGATACTGAGATTAAGGTGCAGTTGAAATCCGGAACATATAGAACATCGTTCAGTCTGTAATCACGACTAAGCACAAGTGTGCCCTTTTTGATAGCTCGTGAGAAACGACCATCAGGGAACTTGACTGAAGATGATAGGATCTCTGACACATCACTCAAAAGTGATAAGTTCCCTGTCATATGGTGAGAAGCACCAGTGTCGATTATAATATCAGTAAGTTGCGTTTTACCGGCCAATCTTTCAGATGATATGTTCGAACGAGAAGACTGTAGTAACTGAATGATCTGAGCTATCTGGTCGTTGTTGAGGTTTGATGAAGATGCGTTATTGGTTGCTGCTCGAGTTGTATTTGAACGACCTCCACGACCACGATTGTTAGAGTAACGTCCTCCACGACCCCGCTGATTTCCTCCTCCTGAGTTGTTCCTTGGTTGATCAGACCACCACTCCGGGAAACCGTTTAATAGAAAACACTCCGACTTCTCATGACCGGTGCGAGAACAATGAGTACAAACTCTGTTAGGGTCACGACTGCGAGCAACTGCAGCTTGAAGAGGATCCGGTTTTGAGGAAGATGATGAAGGCAAGTCAGTTTGAGCAGAGAATCCAATAGCCTCTGTTTTTGTTTCTGCAGGTCGGGAGTTGTTGTGTTGTTCTTCTCTGATTACACGAGAGTAGACCTTGTTGATATCTGGCAGAGGATCTTCATCAATTATCTGTGACCGTATGTTACGAAAGCGCGACTCATCAAGACCAAATAAGAATTTGTGCACTCTGATCTCGTCGCGTTCTTTCTCTAATTCTGCCGCTGCCTCACAAGTACACGCTGTCGTAGTTTTCAAGTTATCAAGTTCTTCCCAGAGTTTAGTCAATCGACCATAATACTCGACAACACTCTGTCCATTCTGTTGACATGTGTTGATGGAGTCTCTGAGCAGATGTATACGGACGCCGTTTTTAACAGAGAAGCGCCGTTGAAGGTTTTCCCATAACTTATGTGCATCAGGTACAAAAGTCACAGTAGATCTTATCTTTGGATCAATGGCAGTGCGAATCCAACCAACCAGCATAGAATTTGTTGCTTGCCATCGAGTAAGGTCTGGTTCCGTTGTCGGTTTCGCGATGGTACCATTGATAAAACCGAACTTCTGTTTTGCTTGGATTGAATTTGATAGTTCAGTCGCCCATTCGCTATAGTTATCACCTTTAAGCAGGACAGAGGTGATGAGAGCACCGGGGTTGTCTGAAGGATGAAGATAATATGGAGAAGTAGTAGAGGCGTCGACGATGGCGCCAGGCTGAGCAGCCATGTTCTTAGAAACTTGTTAAAAAATATAACGAAGAGCAAGATCTTTGCTCTGATACCATGTAATGGTGTGTAAAGAAAGAATATATGTGTTATTGATCTCTGAGCAATGAGCTCGGTATTTATACAAAGAAGTCCTAATAAGATAAGGACAAATAAAGATATCTTAAGAACCTTATTATCAGGAAATATATCATTATCCTAATCTAAGTAGGAATTATCTCATTAGCTAATATACAATAAATCATATATTAGATGATCGATCACATTACGGCCACATCCGTGGATACATGACAAATCGTAGGTAAATAAGAAAAAAGCTAGCAATAACTGCCGAGATGGAAGTAATGAAGCCGCCTGCGACGATGAACATGCCGAAGTGAACCGTTATAACCCCTAAGGTGATGGCAGCCATGTCCACATGCGCACGCAATCTCATGTCAGAGGGCACCGCATTGGAGATCGAATAAACAATTACGTATAGTATCAAAGCGATGACAAATCCTTGAAAGGTGTTACTTTCCTGGGGTTGAAGGGATGCTGACTGTGACTTAGACAAGTTTTATATCACAAGAACATTAGTTCAATTATCATCGGCAGAAAAATAAAATTTGAATTAAAGTTAAGAATCAACAACTAACCTGCGAGAGGTTAGGGACAGCGCCAGTCATGGCCACAGGAGAGGTGATGAAGGCAATGGCAATAAAAAAATTGTTAATTGTCTAGTATATGGTGATATTTATATTTCTTTCCAAAGTGATGTTATTAAACCAAATTTTATAAATAAATAAACAAATATATAATTTTTAATATAAAGTTATGTTATTAAACCAAATTCTTGGAATTGCCAAAATCTACAAAATCTCAAAATAAATCAAAAGCACAATTTGTTATTATAAAATCATAATTTGTTATTTTCAAATGGTCTTTAATTTTCAAAATTTAATAATCATAACTAAAACATATCATTTTGGAAAATAAAGTTTCTATAAAAATAGAATCACATTTTTATTTACATAATAATCTTTTAAATAAATTTCAGTTTAAACAAATTTATAATTCTGTGAAACTCTTGAAATATTTAAAAGTAAATAGAGTCAATTTTAAAATTTTATAAATATAAGGTACTTGTTGTATAAAAAATTAATATTTTTTTTTTTAAATATTCTCTTTTGGAGGCAGATTCTTTTTGAAAATATTATAATTAAAAATATCATTCCATTACCAATATAAACTATTTAGAAAAAAGATAAAACATATTAATTTTTTCAACTTAAATAACAAATAGATGTTATTTTTCCAACTGAATAATAAGAAAAAAATGAAAACACCAAGAAAAAATAACGTTAACTAACAAATATAAATAAAATTTATTGTTATTACTTATATACCTGTTTTTATAAAAAAAATATACCATGACATATTATGCTTACAAACAAATACAAATCTAATTTTGTTTTATAAAATATTTTTAATATTTTAGTTTAATGATAAATCTAATGAGTAAATGTGTGTATATATTACTAATTACAAAAATTAACAAATAAGAAAGAAAGATGTAGATAAACACAAAATAAATACATGGAATTATTATTTTTATTCAAACACGTTTTATATTTATTTTTGAGATAATATTTATAATATTAATTTGTAACAAGTTAAAAAATTATTTATATATTTATTTATTAAATCTACCAAAACTTCAATCAGTCTAATTAAAATTGTTTATTAAAACTAATGACTCAACATAAAATCATGGAGAATATGATAAATAAATAAGTAAATTCATAGATATATAGATAAATCTAATTATCATATATGTATATATACTACTAATTATAAAAGTTAAGAAATAATAAATAAAGATGTAAATAAATAATAAATAAATACATGTTTTCCATTTATTTTTAAGATAATTTTTATAATATTAATTTGTAGTCTGATAGATAATGAATTATATAATTATTCATTAAAGACATTAAAATTTTAATCAGTTTAATTAAGATTGTTTATTGTTTATTAAAAATAATGATCCAATCTAAAATTATAGATTACATAACAAATCAGCAAATTCACTTCTCAAATAATAGCATAGACCAAAGGGTAACATGGAACCTATGAAGAGTGAAGTCAAAACATTCATCTAGTTTTAGTCAAAGATTTTGATCAAGGTTCTTGGTCAATGATTTTGAATGGTTGTTGATACGATTTTTTTTTCCAAACAAGTTGTTGATATGATTATTTATTCTAAATAGTAATGAATGACTTTACTTTCACTTAAAATTGGATATAAAAAAGAGAATTGGCTAACAAAAAAAATTGCATTAAAGAAAAAGATAAGAAATACTTCATCTATTTTACAATACATGATATTTTTCCATGATGCACAAAGATTAAAAAAAAATTACTTTTTTATAAAAATAAAGTTTAAATATAATATAAAAATGATTCCACCAATTATAGAAATAACTGAAAAAATTTAACTGGTTTTATAGTTTTCAATAAAAATTGAATACAATATTAAAATATCAAATATCATATATTTTTTAAAAAAATCTTTTAAAAATATCATCTATTATGAAACGGAATGAATAGTTAAAAAGATTCTATAACTTTATCATTTATTTCAACAAAAGATCTGCATGTTCATTATTAACAAAGGGAAGTCATCTATTGATTCTTCACATTTTTATATATCATTTATTTATGCTTGTTCTCATTTAGCTCATTATTGTGCAATTCCTTGCTGCTTAGTTTCATGGTCATGCCTGAATAGAAACCAACGAAGCATGTGTTTCAGGGCTAAAAAATTAGTATTTTTTATGGGCCAATTATTATTGTGTACTAGATTTTGATCTGTGAAGAGTGCAGAAATTTATTTTCTCTTTTATAGATATTGATATTTTACGTATTTAATAGTTAATGCAATTCTATATTTGCATTTTGACCTGTACTTTCAAAGTACATGATATTTTGTTTTGACACAATTTTATTGGGCAATTGTCTAAAATAGCACTTTTGAAGTTTTTATCCCAAAAATGACACCAAGGAGGAAAAGTCACAAAAATAGCATTCATTAAAGGGTTAAAATATCCATAATACCCTTGTTTTAAAATTAATTAAACAAACATAAAAAAAGAAAAAAAAAATCAGAAATGCATCTCTCTCTCACGCGACGTCGATCTCGATCTCTTCGACGGGAAGCGACGGCGGCGACGCTCTCCGATTTCGATCGCCGGAGGTAATCCAGCGGTGGTGCAGGAGGAGAGTCTTCATCGGGAACTGCTTCCGTCACCCCGCGAAGGTGATAAGGAGGTTCCTGAAACTGAGATCTGTGGAGCTTAGGGGAAACCGCACTTCGCAGACTTTAATCTGGTGCCGGAGGGATGGGGAGGGTACGTGTATCCGTGGATAGAGGCGATGTCGACGTCGTACACATGGCTGGAGGAGATAAGGCTGAAGAGGATGGTGACAAGTCTCGTGACCAGGTCTAGTGTTTCCCCTAAACCTTGCCTTGGCTTTCAATTGAAAATGGTGTGAGATTTGTTGCTGAAAATTCTGAGTTTTCTGTGGGATGGATGCAGCCAGGACCACGGGAGTTTTCAAATCAGTGCCTGATAAAGAGAAACAAGAGGACATCAACCTTCTACTTGTATCTCACCCTCACTCCATGTAAGCAAATTCCAAAAGCTTTTTTTCTCTTATTTTGACTTGCTTTGATTATGTCAAATCTTGGGTGGAAAGATATGACTTCTGAAGTCAAAAAAAAAAGATATGACTTCTATCAAAAAATATGTCTACGTTTGTTTTTTTCCAAGTGTGAAAACGATCGAGTTAGTGACTTTCTAGGCGTGTAATTTAAATTTGTCTAAGTTTCTCACGAGAATGATGCCTTTAGTGGTCAGTGAAAGAGACTCTCACCCACCCATAAGATGAGTTGACTATGTTGTTCACTTGGGTAATAACGAAGAAGCTTCTTGCTCTGCAATCTTAATAGTAGTAATATAGGAAATAATCAACTTCTGTATCGTCAAAGTTGAATGCATACTTTTATTAATTTTGTTTTTGTTCACCAGCATTCACTGATAAGGGGAAGTTTCTTCTGGCGGCAAGAAGGTTCAGGACCGGAGCTTACACTGAGTACATTATATCACTTGACTTTTCACTAGTGGATGGGGAAGTTTCTTCTGGCGGCAAAGCTCTCTACTTTTCACTCACATCCCTACTAATCTATGTGTGTGCGTGTGTGTTTATTCTCTAACAGATTGTGAACCTTCACCACATGTTGTCAAAGGCTGTGATTAGGTCCAATCCTAGTGTCTTATGGTGCTACAAGGACAAATTTGATATCAGCAGGTTCGCTTCTTGATGCCAAAGTCTCAAGCCTTAGCTCTGGAGAGTGAATTGAAAGTTTATAACTTTGTCATATTGTTAATATGTCATTCGTGTGATTTTCTGGATGGCTATCCTAAAGTTTTTTCAATAATTCTATAAAGAAAGCATTTTCAGGATGGGTTTCCAGAAAAAAATGAGTGTTTTATTATATAAATTTATTTTCGAAAAATCTGTTTTTGAAGAGAATCAAAAAGCGTCTAAGGAATGTTAGACAATTCTTGTTCTGGATGGCTATCCTGAATTGGAACTTAATCTTCCAAAAAAAATATTTATATATAGTCAAAATCTATAAAAAAATTCACTAGCTATAAAAATCACCGAATAAAGTTCATTGTTTACAAAAATAGAGAACACATATCAAAAACATTAAAATAGGATAACTTGAAGTATTTTCAAAAATATTTAACTAAAGAGAAAATGTTAGGATAACAAGTAAAATATTTAGGAAGAGCTTCCTGAAAATGTAATGTTTAATAAAAAATAAAATGTTAAGATAGCAAATAAAATATTTAGGAAGGGCTTCCTGAAAATGTAATGTTTAATAAAAAAATAAAATGTTAGGATAGCAAATAAAGTATTTAGAAAGGGATTCCTGAAAATTAATATTTAATTAAAAAGAATAAATGTTAGGATAGCAAGTAAAAGTTTTAGTAAAGTTTTCCTGAAAATTTAATATTTAATTAAAAAGAAAAATGTTAGGATAGCAAGTAAATTGTTTAGGAAGGGATTCCTGAAAATGTAATGTTTAATAAAAAATAAAATGTTAGGATAGCCAGTAAAATATTTAGGAAAGGATTCCTGAAAATGTAATGTTTAATAAAAAATAAAATGTTAGGATAGCAAATAAAATATTTAGGAAGAACTTCCTGAAAATTTAATATTTAACTAAAAATAAAATGTTAGGATAACAAGTAAAATATTTATAAAGTGCTTCTTGAAAATTTAATATTTAACTAAAATAAAATGTTAGGATAGCAAGTGAAATGCTACTTGAAAATTTAATATTTAATTAAAATAAAATGTTAAGATAGCAAGTAAAATATTTAGGAAGGACTTTAAAAATAATAATATTTAATTAAAAATAAAATAGCAAGTAAAATATTTAGGAAGTGCTTCTTGAAAATTTAATATTTAATTAAAATAAAATGTTAAGATAGCAAGTAAAATATTTAGGAAAGTCTTCCTGAAAGTTTAAAAATTAAAAAAAAAATATTAGGATAACAAGTAAAATACATATCACATATTTATGATAGCATATAAAATATTCAGGATGTGTTTCCAGAAAATTTTGAAAAGTAAGAGACTAGTCTCGATTACATATATGTTATATTTAGGAAAGCAAGTAACATATTTAGGAAGGACTTCCAGAAAAATTAACATTTAGTTAAAAATGAAAAATGTTTGGATTCCAAAAGAAAACGAACGCAGAACATATTGGATTCTGGATATAGTAAGAATAGTGATTTAGCCTCTAAACTACGATGAAATATTATTCAAAACCGAAACTTGAATTTATATATTTACAAAAATACATATCACATATTTATGATAGCATATAAAATATTTAGGATGTGTTTCCAGAAAATTTTGAAAAGTAAAAGACTAGTCTCGGTTACATATATGTTATATTTACGAAAGCAAGTAACATATTTAGGAAGGGCTTCCAGAAAAATTAACATTTAGTTAAAAATGAAAAATGTTTGGATTCCAAAGGAAAACGAACGCAGAACATATTGGATTCTGGATATAGTAAGAATAGTGATTTAGCCTCTAAACTACAATGAAATATTATTCAAAACCGAAACTTGAATGTATATATTTACAAAAATACATATCACATATTTATGATAGCATATAAAATATTCAGGATGGGTTTCCAGAAAATTTTGAAAAGTAAGAGACTAGTCTCGGTTACATATATGTTATATTTAGGAAAGCAAGTAACATATTTAGGAAGGGCTTCCAGAAAAATTAACATTTAGTTAAAAATGAAAAATGTTTGGATTCCAAAGGAAAACGAACGCAGAACATATTGGATTCTGGATATAGTAAGAATAGTGATTTAGCCTCTAAACTACGATGAAATATTATTCAAAACCGAAACTTGAATGTATATATTTACAAAAATACATATCACATATTTATGATAGCATATAAAATATTCAAGATGGGTTTCCAGAAAATTTTTAAAAGTAAGAGACTAGTCTCGGTTACATATATGTTATATTTAGGAAAGCAAGTAACATATTTAGGAAGGACTTCAAGAAAAATTAACATTTAATTAAAAATGAAAAATGTTTGGATTCCAAAGGAAAACGAACGCAGAACATATTGGATTCTGGATATAGTAAGAATAGTGATTTAGCCTCTAAACTACGATGAAATATTATTCAAAACCGAAACTTGAATGTATATATTTACAAAAATACATATCACATATTTATGATAGCATATAAAATATTCAGGATGAGTTTCTAGAATTTTTTTAAAGGTAAGAGACTAGTCTCGGTTACATATATATCATATTTTGGAAAGCAAGTAACATATTTAGGAAGGGCTTCCAGAAAAATTAATTGGTTATGCATTGGAAGGTTTCAGTCAAAAGTTAATTGGAATCAGGAGATAAAAGAGTAAGAGGTTCAAAAGAACGTAATAACATCAAGTCTAGACAAGATCCAAATTGCATAAAAAAAAAGAAACACACAAAAATTGTATATAACTCAAATCTGAATTAATCAAAACCATATATCAGTTACAAGCAAAATATTTTGTAGATAAGTAAAAAACTGACGCATATCCAACCCACTCTCCTACTATTTTTCCTCAAGAAAATATGAAAATGAATCTTTCATATTGAAAGGAGAGATACACAATAGTCTCAATCCTTAGTTTGACGCATTTTCTTTCTAGATTCTGGCGTCGCGTCTGCTTTACCTCCATCTGTAATAGACGAATCCCGGATGTTCATATAATAAAAATGAACCGGTAAGGCTTTTGAGAGACTAAGGATTGGTCACAAAGTTACAGTAAATGAACCAGCTACTCTTACCTTTTTCTGTTTTTGTGATCTCATACCCTGTCTTCGTGATTTTCTGTTTTCCTTTATCTGCTTCTCCTACATTCAAGAGTTTTGGTAAGCACTCTCATCTGAAGAAGAAGTGAAACGCACTTGTTTGCATTTTCTCAATAAAACCCAAACCTGAGATGGAGTGTCTGGGTTATCCACTTGGGTTCTGAGCATTCCTTGTTTTTATGATCTCTTATCATTTCTTTGTGATCTTCTGTTCCCTTTTATCTGCTTCTCCTAACATTAAAGCCGGTAATTTTATTAGGACTCATCAGAAGAACTCGTTGGCATGCTCTCAAATAGTCAAATGCACAAAAAAAACCCTGAGATGGCTTCTCTGGATCATCAACTTCATCATCATCATTGGTTCTAAGCTTTTATTCCTTCATTAGTTTTTCAGAACGAGCATGCTTCTGAAATGAGGCAAATCAAAATAAAAAAACCTTAAGAATAACTAGAAGACTGAAACAAAGCAAAAAGAAGAAATAATACTTACAGATTTTACTCTACTCTTTTTTCCAATTCGGCCACATAGATACAAAGAACACACAGGCGGATGAGCAGTGCTAGCTAGAAACCCAGTTAAGGCTCTAGGAGCTTTCCAAGCACAGGAGAGAACACTGCAATCACTTCTTACATTCCCGTCTCCTTTCGTTAGATTGCATATGTTCACACATTCCACAGACACAGCTTCACCACAACGGAGACGAGTAGCTAAGATTGAGATGAACACCTTTCCACAGACGCACGCCCGTGTAGATCTCCAGCACCAAACATCCCACCGAACACAAGTCTAGATACATGTCGGCGACCCCGTCACGACGACGACGACGGAGAGGAGACGACGAGGACGACGACGGAGATGAGATGACGACGACGGCAGAGAAGGAGACACGACAAAGATATTTCAAATCGGGAATCTCAATTTTTTTTTTTAATTTAATCAATCAAAAGAATTAAAGGAGAGGGCATACGGGTAAATGACACACTTAATGAAACCTATTTTTGTGACTTTTGGCCCTGAGTGCTATTTTGGGGACAAAAAGTTGGATTAGTGCTATTTGAGTCATTTTCTCAATTTTATTTAATAAAAATTATAACATTATACTTTTTTGTGCAACAACATTATAGTTATATATTTAAAATTTAATATATAATTTATGTGCATATATAGTTATTTAGGGTTAAGTGTTTTATGTGATCTTATCACATTGTAGATTAATTAAAAATATTGTAGAGATCTAAATAATCGAATATATTCATAGTAAATAAATATTTCCAACCTTATCCCATTTGGTTGAATAATTTATAGCCAAAATTTTGGTAAAGATCTCGTTTGTTGCTATTTAAGTATATATATTACTATTATTATGATTTCATTAAATATTATTTTTTGTCTATTATTGACTAAATAGTTTGAAATGAAATGGAAAAAAATATTTTGCTTGTTAAATAAGTGTTAAATTTCTTATAATAACTAAATTTTATATATTATATACTTTTTAATCTGTTTAAAATTGAAAATTTCAAATGATTAAATTGCCATTTTTGTTTGTTCAAGTTTACTTCTTTAAATTTACTTTCGTTTCATACACTGTTTTATTAAACTTAATGAAATATTTTTAATAAATCTTGTTTGGTGAATAATTTAAAATGGATAACTAAATCTTGTTATATACATCTTAAATATAATGTATACTATTTAAATAGTTTGAATAATTAGATGTATATACCGTTTGATTCATGATTATATTAATATATGATCTAATATAATAACAGAGAAAATATATAGCATAAATTAGTTTATTTTTGGTTTAAATATTATTTGTACGGACTATGACTTGTTAATAAAGTAGTAGTAAAACAATAAAAATGTAAGCAGTATATCTTTTCATTAAGTGATTTTGAATAGCATAAAATGTGGCTAAAATTAATATATAGTATTGATATGGTAGTCACATAATTAGGATGCGTTGAGTAGAAAACTGATATATTACACATGACTAAATGTTATATCTTAAGTTATGCTTTTTCAAATAAGTGGGATTATTATATATTTTAGAAATATTATGTAAATTTAATTAGTAATTGTTATTACAAATCGAAAAATAAAAATATCATGTTAGTAATTTTGAATACAATTTGATTTAATAAAATTAGATATTTGTTATAATAAATGGTTTGGTTGATTAAATATCTATTTTATCAGAGAAAACAAATAAAATAATAATTATTTGACCTTGTATCTAGAGTAGATATGCAAAAAAAAAACAGAAATCAATCTAATTGAATTTGTTATTTAAATCAAACTAATCCATAAATAAATAAATCATATGAATTTGACTTTTAATCAAACTAAACGAGGTTAATTCATGATTTGGTTATTATGACAAAGTAACGGTATGTGTAACCAATAAATTATTTATCTATTAATCTATATTTAGTATAATATGTAGCAGATATTAAATAAATTTTACTATTTGATGAAATATTATGGTAATGTAAAAGATGGAAACGAACAATTAGATTGTTAGTTGTATTTCTTACTTTTCTTTTAATAAATAAGAAATATTGTTTAAGGTTTATTATTTAGAGGATGATGTTGGGTTTATAAACTTCTATAAATTATTCTTAAACAGTTATAAATGATTATAAATGATTTAGAAGAGTTAATTTAAACTTTACATAATATTTAAGGTATTTATGAAAATAGTTATACTTATAAGTATAAATTTGAAAATTAATATTAAATTTGTGATAAATTGAAATTCTTCTATAATAAATTGTCTTATCTGGTGTTTGAACATATTTTTTGGTTTAAACCATTGAACCAAACCGGTTTTTGAAAATAGATGTTAAACCAAGTTTTCATGAAAATAATTTTATTTAACCAGAGCAACAAGACAAAACCTATGGGACAAAAAAGCTTTTAAACAATTAAGGGTTCAATCAAGTTTTCATGATTTGTAAATTTTATTAACCAGAGAAAACAAGAGAAATCTGTTTTTTTTATCAGAAAACAAGTTACATTCTCATGACACTAGAGTTTCTCTGTCTCCCTGACATTGGACCGTTCCTAATCTCTTTTAAAGGCGGTCTTGAGCACGACGGTTTTGTTGCTTTCCCTTCGCTGTACTTAGACCAATCTCCATTGCTACTATGTCTGTTCTCTTTCAACCTACAAATCAACACTCTCTTTTCTGACTCAGTTGGCAACTTGTTCTTCTCTGCTTCTACCTTATCTTCCCTCCTCAATCTTTTCATCTCTTCTTGTAATCTGCAAACCTCTGCTTCTAGGTTCTTCAACTTTGCTTCTGATGACAACGCCTTTCGTCTCCATCCTTCAACCTAAACCAGATTAACGGATTTTCAATTCATGTCATATCAAAGATGAATCTAGAACAAATCTCATAAACAGCATATTTCTAGTTTTTGTCACACAAACAAAAAAAAAGTTTCTAAATAAAGTTTAAGCTTTTTGCAAGTTATTTTTTTCAAATACAAGTTTTAAGCATTTTAAGCATTTTTAATCAATAAAAATATTAAATTTATCTTATATCATAAACTCTAACCCTAACCATAACCCCACTCCCTAAATATTAAACCCTAGACTCTAATCAAAAAACCAAAAAATATTTTTTAATTTTTTTATCAACGTATTTGGGTGATTTTCCTCTTCATGTGCTAATTTTTGAACAAAAACTTGATTTAATGCTGGCTAAGGATATTTCTCATGAATAATCTGTGTAATTCTATCTTACTGAGGAATGTAGATTCTGTATCTGATAATCTGATTCAAGAGCTCTGTTTTGCCAAAAATCACGACAAGTTTGAAGTTCTGCCATTTCATTCCTCACTTGACCCAACATGTCTTGCATTTGTGACCACTGCTCTGCCTCTGCTCTTACTTGATCCGCAATCTTCCTCATAACTGCTTTGCACTGCCTAGAACAGCCTTTCTTTTCTTCATGCGCCTGCACAAATACTCCTTTAGACAGTTCCTCCATTTTACTACTCAATGTATCTATCTGCAACAGATAACAACATAAAAAATCAAGAACATGCAAAAGAGACTAAGCACTTTTTTTACAGTGAATTGTTATTCTTGTGACTGACATTTTGATCAGCTAGAGTGTTGGGATTGACCAAGAAGCTAGCCTCTGCCATTTTCTGAATCCCTTCAACACAAACCTCTCCTTCTTCTAACCTCTCCAGCTCTCTTCTTAAAACAGAAGCTTGCCTGTCAAAGTTATGTCTGTAGTAGTTTCCACCCTCCATGTCTTCAACCTTTGGAGAAGACTTCAACTCGTTCAGTTTCTCAATTAAATAGCTAATCTCATCTTCCAGAGCCTTGCTTTCTTTCTCCCCTTCTGAGATCCTCTGTTTCCCCTGAATTCAAAAAAAAAACAACAGCTTCAAACACTTGCAAACCAATCAGATGGGAGTAAGAAACAGACTTACAGAGAGGAGAGTAAGAACAGCAGATCTAAGTGTTCTCTCCATCCGCTTCTTCCTCCTCTCCATCTTCTTCATAGCGATCTCTTTCTCAACCCTTAGTAAATTACACTCTGATCTCAGCATCTCCGCCTGAAACCTCCACTTGGCTTCATCAACAGGTGAAGAAGACCTACTAGTAATCTCTCTCCCGTCTGCAACTTTGCCTCTTCTTCTTCCTCTTTCCTCCTCCTCCTCGCGGTGAAAAGACCTCTCTTGGTGAAACAGAGCCTCCAGTTTCACTCTCTCATCCTTCTTCTTCGGTGATGATGATGTTGTCGTCTTCTTCCCCTTTGCAGCATTTCTTCGAACGATGTGCCTACGTGGCAGCTGGAGAATCCTCGGCGCAGGAGGGCCCACCATTCCGTTTCTTCTTCTCTCCATGTATTCACCGCCAACTTTTAAAAAAGACATGGAAAGTGTCTGTCTTTTGTCTCTGTCTCTTTTCTGGTAATGATTGTCAGAAGAAGAAGAAGAAAGACATGAAAGCTAAGCTCTGGGTCTGGTCCTTTCTCTGTCGGATTTTGAAAAGTGAAACCCTTTTTTTGTTACCGTTGCAAGATAAAGACCAACCTTGGAGAATTCAAGCGCAAAGATCGCTCCTTTTTGGTGATTTATTAAAATGGGTTTTTCTCCGGATGGATATATATAATGAATGCGGAAGTAAGGATCTTTCTTTTGGGTCTGGTTCTCGAGAGTAAAGCAAAGCCTACGGCGAAAGAGAGAGAGAGAGAGAGAGAGAGAGAGAGAGAGAGAGGGGAAGACCTCGTGAAATGGAGCCATTTTCAAATAAAAGCTGTGTTGTTGTTGTTCGTGATCAAACCCGCTGCTTCCTCTTCTTTTCCACTTATTTACAACTCTGCCACCACGGTGAGTCTCATTGGCTGAATTGTTTATTTATTACATATAGTACGTATCTTTTTTCCTTCCTTTTTACGATATCATTAAGACATTAATGTACATGGTGACTAGTGTGTGCGTGTTTGTGTTTTTTTTTTTGTCTTTTTGTCATTTTTTTTGTCAACGACTAGTGTGATTGTTTACTCCAATCATGCTTTTCTATAACCCTATTCAAAATAATAATAATAAAAAATGTACACTCGAGTATATAATGTTATTCAAAACTGTTAAAATAACTCGAATTTTGAAAAATATTTCATATTCATATATGTTTGTATGTTGTATACTGAAATTTTTAGAGTCAAATGGTACTTGCTATTAGCATCTAAAAATGTAGTTTATCATATGTACATATGTTCAATTTGTATTTGAAACTTTAATGCGTTAATCAAATTGTTATGCTGATTATTGTTACCATAAAAAATGAGGACAAGATAGCTAATAGTAGTATTCAACTAAATTGTGTTGAAAAATAAAAAATATCAATCTTTTTGAAATAGTCATTTTGAAACTGAGGGAAGAAGTAACTATAAACTGCAACCATTCCAAATGCGTCAAGTAAACCAACCATATTCTCTACTTACGGTTCACATAAAAACTCTTATCTATAATTCTGTTTATTATGGAAAGCTTATTATTCATTATACACAATGATTTACAATATATAGAGAGTACATGAGAGGGTTTATACTATCAGTAATTACACTTAAGTCCCTTGATACATTCTATCCTTATACTCTTCTTCAAGATGGAGGCAGTTCCTTGACACCAATCTTGCTTCTTAGTTCAGTGAAGAGCGGACGAGGCAATGGTTTAGTCAGCGAGTCAGCTAGTTGATCTCTGGTGTGTACATGTTGCACACGCAAGACCCCAGCCTGAATGTTGCCACACACGAAGTGATAGTCTAGAGCAACATGTTTCATTCTATAATGAAAGATTGGGTTTGCGCAAAGATATGTGGCTCCGACATTATCACAGTAAATGACTGGGGATGCAGGAAGTCTGATACCGAGTTCAGACAAGAGTGAGCAGATCCACCTTAATTCGGAAGCAGTATTGGCTACAGCTCGATACTCAGCCTCCGTTGACGAGCGCGCAACACTTCGTTTCTGCAACGACCACGAGATAGGACTACCACCAATGTAGACGACATAAGCATTTGTAGATATGTAATCATCAACATCCTCTGCCCAGTCCGCATCGGAGAATGCATGAACCGTAAGAGGTGTAGTAGCACTCAGGAAAATCCCATGAGATGTTGTGCCTGCAAGATATCTCAAGACCCGTTTCACAGCTTGCCAATGAAGGTCTGTCGGTCTATGCATGTATTGAGAGAGCCGGTTGACAGTGAACGCGATGTCTGGTCTTGTCAAAGACAAGTACTGAAGACTCCCAAGAACCATACGATACTCTTTA
Organism: Raphanus sativus; assembly: GCF_000801105.2. NCBI lineage: Eukaryota > Viridiplantae > Streptophyta > Magnoliopsida > Brassicales > Brassicaceae > Raphanus > Raphanus sativus. The sequence continues at coordinate 23,982,128 of NC_079511.1, read as the reverse complement.
GGATCCTGCAGTGCTGTACCCGAGAGAAGAGATAGCTTGGGCATAGGCTGCATCGGAGTATTGACGGGTTTTGCGTCAGACATGTTAAGCTTGTGAAGCAGATCAGTAATGTACTTCTTTTGCATCAGATGAAGTCCTCTTGGTGAGCGGATAGCTTCAATTCCCAAAAAATAACTTAGAGCACCAAGGTCTTTTAGTGAGAATCGCGAGCTGAGGGAAGCAAGGATAGCTTGCACAGTCGATGTGTCTCCTGCAAGTATCATGTCATCTACGTAAACAAGTATATAGACGCAGCTGTTGCCTTTGTTGCAGATGAACAGAGAAGTATCAGCAAGAGAGTTAGTGAAACCCGACTGCAAGAGAAAAGTGCGGAGCTCATTATACCACGCACGTGGCGCTTGTTTGAGACCGTAGAGCGCCTTCTTCAGGCGGCATACATGGTGAGGCCGATCACGATCAACAAACCCAATCGGCTGAGAGATATAAACTTCCTCCGTGAGGGTGCCTTGTAGAAAGGCGTTATTTATATCAAGCTGATGAATGCTCCAGTTCTTTTTCACAGCAACATCAAGTACCGTACGAACTGTAGTTGGTTTAATAACCGGACTGAAAGTCTCCGAGTAGTCCAGCCCATATTGTTGATCAAATCCTCTCGCCACAAGCCGCGCTTTGTACCTTTCAATAGAACCATCAGCACGATATTTAAGTGTAAAAATCCACTTACAAAAGATTATATTCTGCCGTGTTGTAGGTTCCGTTAAGTCCCAAGTGCGATGCTTCATCTGTGCATTATATTCTTCACACATAGCATTGCGCCAGTTAGGATCTCGTAGAGCCTCTGCCACAGTTGTGGGTATTTTTGGGTGTGGTTTTTGTGTAGTTGCAGTAAGGCTAAGTTTAGAGTTGGGTTTGGTGATACGGTTTTTGGCGCGAGTGCGCATAGGGTGGATATTTTGTGGTTCATTTGGTTGAGTGTTTGGGTTTGTTTCTGTGGGAGAAGATGGTGGTTGTATAGAGACAGGTGGATGTGTTGGAGGATTGGGGATCGTGACAGTAGGGACCGTGGGTAGGTTTGCAGGTTGTGGTTCTTCTTGCAACTGTGATAGAGGCGGTATCAATGGCACCGCTGGCGCTATGGTAGGAGAAGAAGACGCTGGAGCAGGAGCAGTGAGTGGCGGAGTCGGTGCAGGAGGAGCCGACTCTGGAGTTGTTGCCGCAGTAAGTGAAGGAGTCTCGTTACACGGGGGCATAGGCGAAGGAGCTCGTGTAGGCAACACTGTTAAGACCGGGCCTGCACTCTGATTGACATCCATCTCAGTCTCTGTCTCAGTTTCCATACCAGGTCTCGAAGAACTTTTATCAGCATAAGGGAATGTAGTCTCAACAAACTGCACGTGACGCGACGTATAGATGCGTCCTGAATCCTTTTCCAGACACAGATACGCACTTTGCGTTAAAGAATATCCCAGAAATACACACTTCGCAGAGCGTTCGTCCAGCTTATGCGTTGTGTACGGACGAAGCCAAGGGAAGCACAAGCATCCAAAAACTCGTAGCTTCTTGTAATTGGGTGCCTGATCAAAGAGCTTTGCATATGGAGACAGACCAGACAAGACCTCAGTCGGCATTCTGTTGATCAAGTAGACTGCAGTGGTAAAAGCATAGGGCCAATATGTCTTCGGAACAGAGGATTGACTGAGAAGCACAAGTCCAGTCTCTACTATGTGCCGGTGCTTTCTTTCTGAGATACCGTTATGCTCCGGAGTATGTGGAGGCGTCGTGAGATGCGTGATGCCTTTGTCAGAGAGATAAGCGCGCAAAGCAATATACTCTCCCCCATTATCTGAATATAAAGTCTTAACTCGTCGTTGAAAGCGGTTCTCGACGAGGGAGACAAACGCCATGAAAACCTCTTTGACTTGTGATTTTCTTTGTAGTGGATACATCCATGTATATCTGGTAAAATGATCCACAATCACCAGATAATACTTGGCATTGTCATTTGAGATTATCGGAGATGACCAGACATCGCTATACAAATACTCAAGAGCATGATGAGAAGAAATCGTGTTTGACTGAAAAGGCAACTTGGTACTTTTATTGATGTAACAATCAGAACACGAGAACTGTTTTTGAAGAGAATGCGAGACAGGTAATGAAAACTGAGAGACAACATTATGCAGAACTGAAAGAGATGGATGTCCGAGACGTGCATGCCAAGAAAAGAGATCGGTCTTAGGAGAAGGAGAGGCCGCGAGAACAGTGATGCCACTTTTGTTAACCGGCCACTCGTAAAGCTCATTTTTAGTTTGCCCTTGGAGTAACTTGGCCCCCGTGGTGAGATCCTTCACCTGAAAATGTGCAGGAAAGAATTCCACGGAAACTCGATTAGTGTTGCACAATCGATATACAGATATTAAATTCTTTTTAATATCAGGAACATATAAAACTTCTTTCAGTTGAAGAGAACGAGATGGTGTAGGAAGTAAACCAGAACCAGTATGAGTGATCTGGAGACCCGTTCCATCAGCAACTTGAACCTCTTCACCTCCTGAGTATTGTTGATGCATCGACAGATTGGCAAGGTCTGTGGTCAAGTGATGAGTTGCCCCACTGTCGAGGATCCAGTTAGCAGCATTGTACTGCGGAACTTGAGCCATATTCGCCTGTGGCTGCCAAGGTGTGTTTGAGCCACTCGACGGTATCTGCGGACAACGACGAGCTGAGTGACCATACACACCACAGAACTGGCATTTTCCCTGATAGCCACGACCAGCACCTTGGTTTGGAATGTTCCGGGGCTGGGTGTTTTGGTTCTGCTGCCACGTCTGATTGGTCTTTGGCGGGAATCGAGTTTGATTTCGATTGTTGGTGTTGCGACTGTAAGCCGCGTTCGCCGTAATAGGTATCACAGTTGCTGGAGGTTGAACTTGGAGTTTGAGTTCATAGTTGATCAGTTTCTCATGAATCTCAGTGATGGAGGGAGGAGCGTCTCGTGCCTCTATCTGATCGGCAAGATGTTTGTACTCTTCCGGAAGACCACCGATGATGAAGTCGATCTGGTCTTCATGTTCAATGGGCTTGCCCAACAAGGCAAGGCGATCAAAGCGGGTTGTAAACCCTTGAACATACTCGTCAATGGGTTTTGCTCCCTTCTTCCATTGTTCGAGTTGTTGCTTGAGTTGCTTCACGTGTGCACGGCTCGGCTTAGCGTACGTGGAGGCCAGTGTACTCCAAATCTCAGCCGAGGTGTTGGTGGTGGAGAGAATGGGTTGAACTCCAATGGAGATCGCACCCAAGAGAGCGCTGTAGATAAGCCTATCTTGGCGCTTCCATGCCGTATAGACGGGATTTGCAGCGGTGTCTCCATCGGCGGTGATCGTTGGTGATGGTGCTACGTTGGAACCATCAAGATAACCGGACAAATCATAACCATCCATGAGTGCAAGAACTTGGCGATTCCACATCAAATAGTTGGTTGCCGTTAACTTTGTCACATTTGACATGTTAACGTTGTGGATGGAGACAGAGTCTGAGAGTTGAATAGCGTGTGTAGAGTGAGAAGAACTCGACATGGCCGGTAAGAGAGAAGAAGAAGAAGAACGGGGAAGAAGAGATGAGAAGGGAGGCGGCCAATAAAAAAAAAAATTAGGTTTGAAAGAATCGTAGCTCTGATACCATATTATGGAAAGCTTATTATTCATTATACACAATAATTTACAATATATAGAGAGTACATGAGAGGGTTTATACTATCAGTAATTACACTTAAGTCCCTTAATACATTCTATCCTTATACTGTTATGATTACTTTTGAGGCTTGAGCTATGGCATAATGGCCAGTTTGTGAATTGTGACTACTCGTTCGTTTTGGTGTTGAAATAAGTGGAACACCACAGAAGTTACTCGTAGTCTCCAGAGAGGTCACTTCGATGCAACCCACCACAGATAGCACAAGCACACGTGGTAACAACCCATTTGCTCTAAGTTCATATTTTGGATAAGAAAATGGATCATAATCCCTCAATACCAACTTTTAAAGACACAACCATCATCAGGCAATCAGAGAACATAGGGAGATTAAGAGATCACACGTGCAGATCAACATCACAATTTGCTATGATGGCTTTGATGACCATGACATCTTCATTTTTCCCGGCCCTCTCAAAGCTACCAGCAACCATCTCTGGCAACAACAGACGAAGCCTCACTGTGGTCAAAGCCTCCATGAGCGATAACACAACCAAGCAAGAACAGAGCATGAAGATGAGAAGGGATCTAACGTTCACGGCTGCAGCTGCGGCTGTGTGCACCTCAGCCGAAGTGGCAATGGCAGAAGAAGAAGAACCCAAGAAAGGGACAGAAGCAGCCAAGAAGAAGTATGCTCCTGTCTGTGTCACAATGCCTACCGCCAAGATTTGCCGTAACTAAATTCACTATTTTCACCAACTAAACTATATATATATATATATATATATATATATCAACTCCATGTGTCTCATCAAATATTCTCAGTCAGTATGTAATGATCATAGTTGATTAAATCTATTAAAAAAAAACTCTGTTAATGTACTTTAATCGTCCACTGTTGTCAGCAAATACTTCTACTCAACCTTTGGCTACAAATCTTTACACTCTCAATAAGAGCCATATGATCCAATAATAATGCAATATTTGGGATTAAATCATGAGGTTTGAATAAGAATAAACAGCATAAAGAAGGCTGACAAGTTCATGAGAAGACAAAGGTAATGCACCTCTGGTTTTATTCTTCTTGTGTATACTGAAGAGTTGCTTCTGTTACTCTACTCCAGTGGCCCAGACGAAGTTCCCTCCTCTTCACCATCAAACTCTTGCTCAACACCTTTGACCTGTGCATTGCACAAGAAAAAACACTTTGGTGAGTAATCATCTTGAAAACAGGACGAGACCACAACAATGAGCTCTCCTTATCAGCTTACCTCGGATATATAATGCATCAGCATATTCTCAATCCCTGATTTCAAAGTAACAGATGAACTTGGACAACCGCTACAAGCTCCTTGCATTCGAAGCTTAACTATCCCAGTTTCCCTGTTCAAAAACACATATAGCTTTAATAAAGAAGAAGAAAGAAGTGAATCTTCTTAATAACTCATAGAAAAAGAACTTACGTATCAAACCCACAATACTCAATGTCTCCTCCATCATCTTGGACTGATGGTCGGATGCGAGTCTCCAAGAGTTCCTTGATCATTGCTACAGTTTCAGAGTCATCCTGAATTACAGTTTCGGATACTTGTTAGCATTTTTGCTTTGAAGTGTCTCATCTACCTGGAGAACACTGGAAGAAGTGTACTTACGTCGTTAACGGCAGTATCCTTGGCAGCTGCAACTTGTGAGTCTAGAAACAAAGGCTGGCCAGAAGAGTAGAAGTCCATTACCACTGCAAACACTTCAGGCTTGAGGAAGTCCCACGTCACGTCATCTGACTTTGTCACAGTGACAAAATCCGATCCGAAGAAAACTCTAACAACACCTGCATCCAAGAGAGATTAACACAATCTTCTTGGTCACAAGAGGGGATTATATGTCGCAAAAAGGTTGCAAGAGATACCATCAATGGAGAAGATGGCTTTTGCCAAAGGTGAAGTCATAGCTGAACGAGAATTAGGGAAGTCTGCGCTTCCCACTTCCATGACTGGTTTACCAGGACTAAACATCAGAGAAGAAGGGTTTGGTGTTGACTGTGTTTGTATAAACATCGTCCTCCTTTGCACTGCCCCAGACATACACAAGATTATTTAATTAGAGAGAGCCATAACCTCTCAGCTATTCATTCATTTATCTCTCAAACACACACACACACAAGAACACACAAGTTTAGTTAATTAGAGAGAGATATCCTCACGCCCTAACTTCATTCATTCATTCATCTCTCAAACACACACACACACAAAAAAACACACAAGTTTAGTTCATTAGAGAGAGGCCTTCAAGACATAACTTCATTTATTCATCTCTACACACACACAAGACAAGAGTTTAGCTAACTAGAGAGAGACCCTCAAGCCATAACCTCTACGCTATTCATTCATTCATCTCTCAAACACACACAGGTATAGTTAATTAAAGAGAGACCTTCAAGCCATAGCGTCCTATCAGCTACTCATTCACTAATCTCTCAAACGCACACAAGTTTAGTTCATTAGAGAGAGACCTTCAAGCTATAACTCCATTCATTCGTCTCTTAAAGTTCAAAAAGATAAGATTTTTTCAAATGCCCACAAACACATACCTCCCAGTGAGATCGATTTGAGAGGAAAGGAAGAAACTTTCGGAAAGTTACGAGAAGCATAAGTCTTCCCGTGACTCGTAGCGAATTGGGTTGTCGCCGAGATGAACAGAGGGCGACGTGATATCAGAAGAAGAGGACAAGGCGAAGAAAAGACCTCGCGAGCTCTATGTCTCGAAAGAGAATTCAGAAACCTCGTTATCCCTTTCATCGTTTCCCTACGTTTTTCCAGATTCTAAAGATTTAAGCTTTATTCGGAGAATCGCAAATCGGATAGGCGAAGGAAGAAACAAGCTAATTCGTGTCGTGGGAATGGTGATCGGAGAAGAAGAAACCTGCGTTACGGCGTTATTAACACTGTTTGATTTATTAATTTCTGTTACCGTCACCGTTAGTACCGTTAATTATTTGAAAAAATTACCAATGTTTTTTTTAATTGACTAATTTTATCAGTTTTCTTAAAAAAATGTTTTAGGCCGATGCATAAGTGAATCTAGATACAACATAGTAAAGTACTCAAAAATGATTACTTTCTAAACCGTTTAAAAATGTCCAGAGAGAAAAAAGGGTTTTAACCGTGAACTAATAAACCGAGCCGAAGTAAAAACCAAGATATTTATAAACTGATCAAACCAAAAATTGCTAGTAAAACTTATTGGTTTAAATTTTCTAAGGTCTACTAAACCTATGTAACGGGCCTTTCTGGTAATTTAGCTCAGCTATAATGACGCATTGTATGTAACATATGTATCGTATTCCTGTCCATCATACGAATTTGACATTTTTTTTCAAACATTTGTGTTTCTGTTGTGGCTTGTGGGGGCGATTTTTTCTTTTTTGGTAAACTGTGTTGTGGGGGAGATTGCAACCTAGAATTCTTAAAAAACTTTAATCAGCTTTGACGTAAACGTACGATAAGCTTTATCTTTGATTACTCGATTATATTAGCAATATTAAATATTTATATCATGCTTTAAGGATTTTTCTGAATATAAATACAATTAGTTTTGGGACGAGGTCTAATTAACAGTACAAAGACAAAAGGAAAATACTAAAAAGCTAAAGATATTGATGGGCTCAAATCAAATCCTCATTCCAAGGTGATTTGTAGCTTTACCGAATTATTATTTTGTTTGTTTGTACGTGTTTAAAAAACATCCACAACAGTAAGCTTTTAGACGTGTTCTCATGAATTAATTTGATAAAAAAATTTAGAAAAGGATCATGAAAAGCTCTTATTTGAGAGCACATACACTACTCTTGATAGATTTATTCTACACTTGTAATTCATACATGATTTAATAGCTTTTAAAAGTTTTAAAATAAATAATAAATAAAATATTCATATTTTAATATTTTTGAGTGTGTTTTTGTAACTTATATTTTTGAGCGTTTGGCTGAGAGCTTTATAATTGCTGATGTTCTTACATGTATATGTGCAAGAAAATTTCTCAAAAATATAAGAGCATCATGTTCACTTGGAATTCTAAAGGAGAATTCCCTATATTAGACATGCTATAAAAACAACTCCGGTGGGAATATACAGAGGAGCTTTTCATTTTAGAAATAAACTAGATATTGATCCGTGCGGACACGGCTGTTTATTTTTTTTTAACTGATTATGTATTTTAATTACAGTATTTGTACATGGTGTTAGTTATTTATATGGCTTTTAAAATAATCAAAATGATATGTTACATTAATCATTTGTAATTTGATATTTTTACAAAGTATACAATCTTGCATATTTTTTTCTAAGCTGACCATTTAATACATGTGTGTATATTAATACATCTAGTTTTAAAAATACACAAACATCACTGCAAAAATAACATGTTAAATTTTTATTTATATGAATCGTACTCAAAAAGTGAAAGTTTTTTTTAAAAAAAAAAAACTTAAAAGAAAAAAGAGAAAGCTTGAGAAACAACAAAAACTTCCATTATTACAATAACATTAAAAACACCATTTTGTTTAACACAATCTCTCTCGACAACTATTTTAAAAATTGTGAACAATCAAGGGACAATCAATCTCCTAATTCTCTTTCCAGTTTTTTTTTTATATAAACTTTTCTTTTGTTGGCCGTGTATACAAATATCCAGCTATAGTATTAGCTTATAGCTCTTGCATGTAGGCCATAATTAAAGAAAATTTTCATTGGTTTGACAGAGTCATGACCTCCTCCAATTTTACTTTTATTCTAATAATTTTTCACTTAAAATAGATTAGATTTGTAACAATACAATGACATTTTAGCAAAAAAAAAAAAAAAAAAAAACAATACAATGACATACAATAAGGATGTAGTCTAAAAAAGGAAAAGTTGTATATTTAGTCAAATGTGCCTTTACACGTTTTGAAAACAGAATAAACATTGGAATGTATTTGTTAAAAATAGGAATTGTGTTTGGAATGTCATTGATTTTAGGATTCTACAAAATTATTATTTTAGACTGTGTGCATCGAAAATATCTGTTGAGAATAGCATTGTAATATTTTAAATATATTTTCTATTTGGATTTTTAACACTAAAACCCTTCAACTAAGTTTATTTTGGGTAAAAACCCCTAGACTAAGTATTTAAAGAAATAACCCCCAAACTAACTTTATTTAATGAATTAAACCTTCTCAGGTCAAAATTACCAGTACTACTGGTAAATCTTTAGTTTAGGGGTCTTACATTAAGTAAACATAGTTGAGGGGTTTTATCATTAAAATAAAAAATAAAAAAAAAATCCAAAATATAATAACATTATCTAAAAATTAGTAATTTTAATTTTAAAAATTAGCATTTTTTAATTTATATAGATATGTGAGTCTGATTTTTTTTAAAAAATCAACACTATATATGTATAACTTAAAAATTTAAAATCCAAAAATAGAAAAAATTTATCTAAAGCTTTACCTGCAGTAAAAATTATATAAAAATTAAAAATGTAGAACACAAGAAAATATACCAAAAATTATATATTATCTAGTAACTTTAGTTTTCAAAATTATCATTTTTCAAAATTTCTATAAATATATGAGTCTGATTTTTTTAAACAAAATTATATATGTATAACTTTAATTATACATTTTTTATTTATACATATATAATGTTGATTTAAAAAAAAATCTGACTCATATATTTATAGAAATTTTTAACAATATTAATTGTGAAAATTAAAGTTACTAGATAAGATATAAGTTTTTTATTACATTTACTTGTGTTCTACATTTTTAATTTTTATATAATTTTTATTGCAGGTAAAGCTTTAGATAAATTTTTTCTGTTTTTGGATTTTACATTTTTTATTTATACATATATAATGTTGATTTTTTTAAAAAAAATCAGACTCACATATCTATATAAATTAAAAAATGCTAATTTTTAAAATGAAAGTTACTAATTTTTAGATAATGTTATTATATTTTGGATTTTTTTTATTTTTTATTTTAATGATAAAACCCCTCAACTATGTTTACTTAATGTAAGACCCCTAAACTAAAGATTTTACCAGTAGTACTGGTAATTATGACCTGAGAAGGTTTAATTCATTAAATAAAGTTAGTGTAGGAGTTATTTCTTTAAATACTTAGTCTAGGGGTTTTACCGAAAATAAACTTAGTTGAGGGGTTTTAGTGTTAAAAATCCTTTACATTTTATACAAATCATACAATTGTAATGGTAATTAGTACGGAATATCTTTTACAGAAAACTGGAAACAAATTAACAATTGTAACAAAAACATGTAATTGATTTAGTGGTATACTTTAAAACATTACTAGGATAAGATTCGCGCCTTGCGCGGGATAAATTTATTTTTATTATATTTTGGAGAATGAAACAACAGTTCGGTTTCATTTGGATTAAGGGTGTTCAATCCGGATAATGGGTTGGTTTTGGTTGGTTCGGTTTTTTCGGTGTTTCAGTTAGTAAAATATAACTACTATTCTAAATCCATATTTATTTTGGCTCGATTTGGTTTACATACCGTCGGTTTTTAGTTTATTCGGTTTTATACCAAAAAACATAATTATCTATTTTGAGATCATGTTATATATTATACGAATTTCAGAGTCATGTTGTCAAAAAGTTATTTATTAAAAAATATTATATATTTAAATAAAAGAATAAAAACAAAAAATGCTTCTATCATCTAATAAAATAATCAAATATAGAATTAATATCAAAGCTCTAAATTTTGAAAATAAAATAAAAAAAACAAAATAGAAGCATGAAATAAAAGCTTTTATATTCTTCCATATTTATTAAATTAATATGTATCCGATTGAACAAAACTCTGTTTGTTTAAAGATAAAAAAAATAGTTGTAAATAATTTCAACTAATTGTTGTCCATCAAATTTATAATCTTTACTTCAATTTAGTTATTGTTAAAATAAAACAAAAGGATCAAAAAGAAACATTAAAAAATAAGAAACCTCACTTACAGTAAATTGTTAATTAATTATAATTCAAGTGATTTACAAATTATAATTATAGTTCAACTCATATAAGAAATAGATATTCATGCTTCATTATAAATATATATACATATTTACTTGTTTCAGTTTAATCGGTGATAAATCAAACCATATACAAATCCTACGGTTTTATAAAATCACATCCATTTGGTTACGATGGTATATACCAAAAAAAATCATATTATCTATTTCTGTTTGGTTACTCTTTGGTTTTAGCATATTGAATGACCCTAATTTGGATATTAGTTGGTTTTGGATTGTTTTTTATCAAGTCTTAATATCCTATTGTAGAATTAGATTTTAAATTCATATTTTTGGAACTTTACATGTAAATTTTATATTAAAAACAAAACATAAAATACATAGTTTGAACACATTTATGTAGCGTGTTAAAACATTTATGAGAGTGTGAATGTTCATTCTCGAATCATTGTGAGAATGACACATGTCCATTATAGTGTGAACACATTTCTTAGAATGCTTCTCTTTTAATATATAGATAAGATATGTTGGGCTGGACATTTGTAATTGTAATTGTGGACCGAAATCTATTTTGAATTTGTGATGAGCCTCATCGATTTGGGCTTAAATTTTTTATCACCATGTTTATATCTATAAAAATTGTAATGTGGTCAATAAATCACTTTTATTACAAAAACATGTTCTACAATTTTTTTTAATATTTAATTTTCACATCATTGAGAATCATTTTAAAGATTTTAGAACTATCATTTTATTATTTCCAAAACTGAATTACTTTGACTTTAGTCTTCCACATAGTTTTGAAAAGTTCAACTCAACGACTAAAATTGATGCAGCCAATTTTGTTGCTTTAAATCTTTAGTATATATATATATATATATATATATTATTTAATATGAATATTTATTAAATAAAAATTCATATTAATACAATTTTATGATTATTTTATCTTATTATAACAAAATAAATTAAGCTATTGATCACAAAATTTTCATAGTGAGATCTTCAAATTTCTAATAATTTATAAACATTTTGAAAACTTCAAAATATAACATATAAGAAAAAATTTAAATGTTTTTATTATATAGTTAATGTGATTGTTTAATATCTTTTAATAATATAAAACAATAAAAGAACTAAGATACAAAAATTGTTATCAAATATTAATTATTCATATTAATTACTTTTCATATATACGTTAATTATATCAAGTAATTTCATAATTTTTATTTAAGGAAAGTGCGAGATTGTCTTTTCGTACATTAGTTATCAATTCGATAGTTAGTTTAATAAAAAGTGTAATATAAGTTAAGATAGACCAACCTACTTTTCTAAGAATAATATATTTATATATTATATTTTATATAGTTATTTATTAAATGAAACTTCATAATTATACGGTTCTATGATCATTCATATCGTTTTATAACAAATTATTTAAATCATTGATAACAAAATTTTCAATGTGAAAATTTAATAAGTTTACAAAATGTTCTTGAAAATTCATTGAAAATTTTGAAATTAAAATATTGATGTAATTTTATGGTATATAGTTTATCTATATATATATATTATATATATATATATATATATATATATTTTTATTATTATTAAATGATACCTTTTACTCATATGCTTTTAAAATCATGTTTATCTTTTTATAATAGAAGTGTTAAACCATTGATCATTAGTTTAACATAATAATTTTAATAGTTTTAGTCATTTATTGTCATTTTTAAAATTCAAAAATCTAAATTTTAATTTTATAGCTAATTCGATTGTTTAATTTATTTTAATAATATAAAACTAAACAAAAAATGGTGAAGGAGATATAAATTGTTATCAAATCTTTATTATTAGAAACATTAATTGTCATATATATATATTAGTCATTTATGGTAATTCCGTATGTTTTATTTAAGAAAAAAAAGAAAATAATAATTATATTTAGTGGAACAATCATAAATGCTTCTATCGTAAATATCATATCATATCATCATATCATACTGTTTAACCAACGAATGTATCTAACAATATATAAAAATCGAATATGGACCTACGTATTTTTCAATTGAATGTAATTGATTACCTAATTGAGCGACACCTAAGCATTGGAGTCTTTTTTATTTATTACAAAATTGAGGTTACAATATTTCAAATGTTTCTCTTTTAATATATAGGGGATTTACATGATAAATAGTTGACGTTCTTGATACTTTTTATTTTATTTGGATTTTTAACGTTAAAACCCCTCAAATAAGTTTTTTTTGGGAAAAACCTCCAAACTAAGTATTTAGCGAAATAATCCCCAAATTAACTTTACTTAATGAATTAAATCTTCGCCGATCATAATTATCAGTACTACCGGTAAATCTTTAGTTTAGGGGTTTCTACATTAAGTAAACATAGTTTAGGGATTTTTACCACTAAAAATCTAAAAAATAAAAATATCCAAATTCTAATAACATTATCTAGAAATTAGTAACTTTAGTTTTCAAAATTAGCATTTTTAATAAGTTCTGTAAATATACGAGATGATTTTTTTAACATCAAAATTATATATGTATAAATTAAAATGTAAAAAAAAAAATGTAAACAACCATAAAATAAAATAAAAATTATCTAAAGATTTATTATTACATTTTTATCAGGTAAGATATATTTTTTATTATATTTTATTGTCTTTTACATTTTTTAACTTTTAGATAATTTTTATTACAGGTACAGCTTTAGATAATTTTTACATTTTAAATATATACATATATATTATTGATTTTAAAACAAATCAGACTCATATATTTACAGAATTTAAAAATGCTAATTTAAAAAATTAAAGTTACTAGTTTTTATATTTTGGATTTTTTTTATTCTTAATGATAAAACCCCTCAACTATGTTTACTAAATGTAAAAATCCCTAAACTAAAGAATTATCGGTACTACCGGTAATTATGACTGGTGGGGGTTTAATTTACTAAATAAAGTTAGTTTAGGGGTTATTTCGATAAATACTTAGTTTGAGGGTTTTTACCCAAAACAAACTTAACTGAGGGGTTTTAATATTAAAATCCTATTTTATTTTAATGACAATATTAAATTTATGTCTTAGGTTTACACAGACTTGGTTTATTATAGATGTTGGCAACATAATGTATAAATGTGAACATTTCACTTTCGTAGGATGTTGGCATGCTTGATTTGTGATGAATTCTTGTATGGGTTCGTTTCTTTTAATTTATGTTATAGGTTTGAGAGATTTGGTTTATAATAGTAGTCAAGCGCATTTTGGATTGATTGAATTTGATACGGCAATTTTAATAGAAAGCCTCAATAAAAAAAAAGGATTTGATACGGCATACCAACTAATACTGAATTATAGTTTGTTAATAAATACGTGATAATTGGTTGAGTGTATAAATTGAATTAAGCTGTTTTTGAATGTTATTAAATGAAATATAAGGCTAAGTGATGTAAATTAATTTGGGTGGTTTAGGAAAAAATTTAGAAAACTTTTTAGTAAAGTGGTATTCTATGATAAAAATTAAAAAAAATCAGGATTAGGTACTAATTGTACTTAAACTTTAATAGATTAGATTAAAAAAATAAAAAGTGTGTTGTTAGAGCATTTTTATCGCGCATACCCACTTAATTTTTTGTCTGATTTAAAAAAAATAAAAAATGCACCAATCGTGGACCGCCACGTGTCGGTGGAATCCACGAACAGTGCACAAAACCAACAGCAAACGTTTCTTCCTTCGCGACTTATGTAACATGTTTCTTTCTTTTTGTGGAGCCTACAATCTACTTTTTCAGTAAAAATCCCTCCAAGAGACTGCAATAAAAATGTCCTTAGGATTTCAAAATAATAGTCAATGAAAAACTCATTAGAACTTCTAATGCCATGTGTCTATTTGTTGTCTAAATATTGTTAATGTTTTTAGAAATTTAATTTTAACTAGATTCTGATCCGCACGCCTGTGCGGGTGTATATTTCAAAAATATATTACTATTTATTTTCTATGTCAATATCAAAGCTGGATAAAAAATTCAAATCTGAAGAACCGAACCGATCACGATCCGAAAGAGTAATGCCAAACCCGAACCAAAATTGATTAAATATCTAAATTATTCAAAATTTAGATATTTAGACAACCGAAACCATAACCAATTCGAACCGAAGTATTTTGGATATCAAAATATATCCGAAAAAGATTTTATATACTTATATATATATTAATTATTTTTAGTTTTAATGTATATAAAAACATCCGAATATATATGATGATACTTTTAGGTTGGTGTAAATTCTTGAAAATATATAAAAATAGTCAAATATAAATATCCAACATAGTGGAAGTACACTTAAAACACCAAAAATATTTAAAATAACTTTTGATCCAAAATTTAAACCAAACCAATTTATATGTTAAGTTTAGGTATTCTGACATATTTTATTCAGATTTATATACAATATATTATTTTATTTATAGATTTTAAGAAATTAAAAATATATAATGAATTAAAAAAAATAAATGGGTTATCCGAACCCGAACTGAACTCGCAAAGATCCGAATATAATTCGAATTGAAATTTAGAAATATCTGAATGAGCTGAAATATTTGACTCCGGAAACCCAAAATCCAAACAGATCCAAAACAAACCCGAATGGATACCTAAACACCCAATCCTAGTCACTATTATGTATCATATATATGTCATCATATTAATTTTATTGGTCCATCATATAAATAATCATGTAATTAATAGTATTTTATATGTACCATTTTATAAATAATCACATATATTATATTTTTAAATTTTAATGTGAAATATAAAAACTATAATCTAAGTTGGTATATGAAATTATTCTTTTTGTTGTATTTTTCTTATATATATTAAAACATTTTTAATAATGGTTATTGGAAAATATTTTAGTAAAATTAATTTTTTTGAATATATGCATATTTTAAATCAATTTTTGATATAAATCAACTTTAAATTATTATTTTGATTTGAAATATGCATATAAAATTAAAATTTTATTTTATGATTATTTTAGAAAAACAATGTTTTTAGGTAATTATATTAGTCCATTTTGTATATTTTAAAACTGATATAATGGATTTTCAATTTTTATTAATAACATAATCCATTACTTTTTTCTTACTTTTATCCATGTTTCAAAATTTTAATTTTTTGCATTAGCTTTTTTATGAATTACTATTAATTTTATAATATTGTTTTTTAAAATCGAACTCTTGAAATTTTTATATTTGACTAAACTAAATAAGGTAATAATACTGTTTTTAATTTTTTTTATATAATAGACTATTTATATTTCAGTTTATGTTTTATTTTCACCATAAAGAATTATAAATATAGTGACAGAACTGTAAATAAAAAAAATAATTTATTGAAAATACAATGGTTAAATATGTAAATAAAAGAAAATACACATCTCTACTATCCATGTTTTCCAAATATATTTCATTTATTCAACTATTTTTGTTTCCAAACAACCCAATTGTGTACTTCAACTTTAATAACATAGATATGCGGTTTTAAATTAGTTTAAATACATTTCCTTTTAAAATTTAATCACAGTAAAAACCAGAATATTCATTACTAAAAAAATTTATTCCTTACTAAAGATAAGCAATACGTGTTCTCAAAGTTTGATAAGAGAATATGGAGATTGTATTAGTTAATTGATATATTGTTTTATTATGATGATTGGTTGAAATAGGAAAAAAATGGTTTGGAAAACACGTTATTATTAGTATCCATTAAATAGCTTTAGATTTAGATCTTTTGTGTTTGCTTGATTTTTTTTTAACGCTGATTTATTATGATATTACAATTATTAGGAATATTACATAGACGATTCGACAAACCGGCAATATCTGTCTTATAAAGATCTACGCCTAACTGCATCATCTGACCGTCCTACGAAGATCCACGCCTGACCAGATTTACTTGCACCATGTTGAAGATCCCTTGTAATCCTTCTTTCTATAACCTGGGTAATTGTCTGTAAACTTTCTTTCTGCCGTCTAATAAATCGCGCTCTCTCCGGAACTTGAAACCTGGAATTGAGATAATCTGCAATAAATTGCATAGTCTGGGTATCGAACCCCAGACCTGGGTGTAGAAGCTTTTAGACCTTAACCATTAGGCTAAGGTTGATATTGTTATATTTATGACGATTGCGTGGAAGTAGGAATGGTTTTGGAATCATATTGAGTTCAGAAAAGTAATCAATTATTAGTTTTGATTTTGTTCACCGAGAAAATTTAATGATACTAACTATAAAAATATTTTTGATGCTAACTAATAAAACTAAGAATTTCAAATATAATAACATTTTATACATGTGTAATCAATGATAATATATACGATGTTACAAACCATACAACTGCTCAAACCACAAAACCGAGTAAACAAAATAAAAGATGCAATTTAAAAGTTAGATGACAAAAAAGTTACTTGATAGCAAAACAATGTTTATTACAGGATTTATAAACATGATATAGATTCGATCAAATTATGAGGTTAAGTATTTAAACAATAGGTTTTTTAGTGTAATCAAATAAACATTGCATTTATTTGGTTTTGTTCATGCAGAACAAATTAAACCGAGGGATGCTGCGGAGAATGACATATTCTTGGTTCATTCGATTTAGTTTTAAATTAAATCAGAGAAGGGGATTTCAGTTTCCAATTAAATCAGTAAAGGAGACATCAATTTAGGTATGGTTGTGAAGGGAATATTCACATCGTTTATTTTTAAGGCAGTGGCACAAAGTAGTAATTTTTGTGCAAAACTAAAGATTAAGTATTATTTGTACTTCACTTTTAATAGATTAGATTATATAAATCAATACTATTAAAACATGAACATGAGTTATTGATATAGGTACAATCCAACTATTTTATTATAATTACTAAAATTTCTTATTAATTATTTAAAAAAATATTATACAAATAAAAACACAAATATAATTAAAACACAAATATAAAAGTTAAAACTTTAAGAAAATGTAAAACAAAAAATATACCGGCGGGTCAGAATCTAGTAAGTTATATTAAAATAGTAATATTAACTTGTTGAGATACTTGTTTTGGGATACCAATCAATAATGTTGCTGCTCTAAGAATACTTTACAGTTATGTATATTTACCTTATTACGCGTAATTACGATAAAGATATAGTTCTTATGTCTTTTGATAAAAAAAAATTCTTATGTTTGTAAACCGATGAACAATAACTTTATAACCGACGAACTTCATTAAAAACGAAGGATAAGTTTTAGCGTGCATGAGCGCATGACCAAAGGCAAAAAAATGTTTTTCTAAAAAGATTATCATAATTTTATGTTTTAGTATACGTTACATTAGATTATTAGATTTACTACTGTAGAAATAGTAAACATAAGAATGAGTTTATAAGTTCAGTGATATAATTTTTATTTCAGTTTTCAAGAAGGAAATAATATTTTCCCGTCGATGTTGAACATCTTTTCTTTTTTTAATGTTGTACATCCTAAAGTAACCCTTTTAGTGACGTAGGAACGAATAAATAGTGCACGGAGGGATGCAGCTTATTAATTTATGTTTTTTTTTGACATAAGCTTATTAATTTATGTTAACATTATTGAATTCAATGTTCATTAAAAACATTATTGAAGTCTGAACAAATTAATATTGCAATATATCGTAAAGAAACAACTGATGGGAATACGTAAATACTATCATAGCTAAGCTATTACTCCCTCCGTTTCATATTAAGTGTCGTTGTAGAAATTTTTTTCGTTGCAAAATAAGTGTCGTTTTAACATTTCAATGCAAAATTTATTAATTTTATTCTGCATTTTATTTTTCTATTGGTTGAGATGTATGGGTAATGATGTTTTTGTATGTAAAATATGCAAAATTTAATCATTTTTTAATCCGTGTACACAACTCTAAAACGACACTTATTAAGAAATAGAGGGAGTATATGTCGTCTTCTTACGTAATTACGTTTGGTATAACTTGTAATTATTAATTACGTTCTTAAAAAGGAGAAAAATTTTGAAAAAGAAAAAATGATGAAAAAACCGCACGATTCCTTTCATTGGATTCCTTTGGACGATGATATCGTATGCTCGGACACTTTGGCCATGCCTTGAACATTAATGAACAAAACCATTAAAGTATGCCCAACTAGTAATTGGCTCAAACAAAAATACACCAAAAACGCAATGCTAACAAGCGCGAAATATTAGCAAGCATCATTCAGTTACATAACCCATAAGCAAAAGTTACAATATTACTAACTAAAATCAAAAAGAGAAAGGGTATTTAATTATATACCCTACCACAAATTCAAACCCACCTAATTCAAAATCATGCAACCAAAAAAGAACCAAAGAGTGGAACAAAGAAATATGAGAAAAAAGAAAAAAAGAAGCAAAACATCACACTACACTCTCTTAATATACCTTCAGTTATTGTATTTTTTTTTTTTTTTTTGAAAAGATCAGTTATTGTATTTGAATCAAACCAAAGAAGCTTGAGATTGATTATACCATCATCATAACCACAAAACCCTAATTATAAATTTAATTTATTTATCGATTGCTTGACCATGATTATGACCAAGTGCTATAACAAAGAAGAGCTCTACATCTGGAGGAGCAAAGAAAGAGATTTGTCTCCTCCTCAAAGCAAAGTTTTGCGCCACCCTTTGCTTCTTCGGCGCTGGCGGACACGTCAGCATCTCCGGTATTCGCGACTTCTTAGATATCGGAGTACAACATCCACTGGGCGACGTTGACGTAGCAGTTGAGGATATTGAAGTAGATGATGACGTTGAAGTGACGTCACTGTTGATACTACATGGAGAAGATAGGTTCTTGATTCTTTTTATTCTTCTTGTAGGTGTTCCTCTTATTGGTTTCTTTTCTTTTGATACCATTTTTAAGACCAAGTTGAGAGAGAAGACAAAAGAAAGTGTGTGGATCTATATATATGAGGACTGAGGAGTATGTATACGTATAAACCTTAGTGGAAGTTTTAATTTAAAGCTCTTAATTTTGACTGAAGAAAGTTTCTATCGGGGAAGAAGAAAAAGCCAAGAGAAAAAGTTGAGAAAAAGAAGGGATTGGTATTTGGAAAACTAAAGAAAAAGGGTGTCTTTTTGGTAGAGGATCAATGCATGTAAGACCACCCACAATGGGGGATCATAGGGAATCCTTAGCGCTAAACCTTAGGTTAGTTTTAATTAAATAAGATTAAATTTCGTAATGTAGCTAAGGATTGGTCCGTCGGGAAGGGGTTTAAGGATTGAGTCCGTGAGTACGTGTCAATGCAGGATTGGTCGTCGTCGGTTTAGAGTTGAGTGGGTCGGTCTGAAGGAAAAAAAAAAAATCATTCGCGACCGAAGGAGAAAAAAAAAAGCTCTACGGCGAAAGGCGATTTCGAAGCGATCTCTCTCTCTCGGCTCGACGAAGGTAAATCCAATCCTCAAAGCCGTTTATTTCTCGATTAAAACAGTTTCCATCTTCTTTGTTGTCCGTAAAGATTGATCTTTTGTTGTTTCGATCGATTTGGGACAAGTTCTCAAATTAGGGTTTTTTAAAATTTGGAGAAAAATTGATTTCTGTATTATTTGGCTTTGTAGATATAGATTACAAACAATTTTTGTTTCAATCGGAAGTAAATCTTGTCTTTATTTCTTCTTACAAATTTCATATTTTGTTTCAATCGATTAACGGTTTGAAAAACTTATCCTTATAGAGTTTAGTGTTATCTTAAGTTCGATTTCAATCTGTTCTTATGTCGTTTGTTTCACTGGTTAATGAATGTATATTAATCATCGAGTTGTTGTTTTCAGGTAAACCATAATAGGGCAAGATTACAGTTACAGCCAGCCATCTTCATCATCAAACTTTGTAGACATAACCTCCCTCATTGAAGCAGAAGCTCAGCTGTACGCGGATGAAGCTGAGAGTAGCCACTTCAATGCAGAGCCGCTTCAGTACCAACCGCAACCAGAGTGTGATGATGGAATCCCTAGAACCTGCTACTGTGGTGCGGAGCCAGTTGTGGGCTACTCTACAACTCGTAAAGACCCATACAGACGTTACTTTACGTGCAACAATACTGAAGATGGTGACTGCCACGTTTGGAAATGGTGGGACGTGGCAGTGATAGACGAGATGAGGGACATTCAGCGGGAGCTTAGGCAGCTTAAGGGTGCACTTAACGAGAGTGAGCAGAAGGTTGTTATCCTCGAGAAGACAGTATCCGAGTTTTCAAAGAAGAAACCAGGAGTGAAGCTAATGGTCTCTACCTTAGTTTTAATAGAGTTGGTGTTACTTATTCTACTTGGTGAGTATCTGGTTCTAAATGATTTGTTTTATCTCTTTTTGGTAGACAAATGATAGTTTCTTCTCTTTTTTCAGGAATATTAGGCAAGGCTTCAAAGGAGAGTGGCGGACGTCGCTTGTTTCTGAATCAAGGTAACAAATTTGCTTTCTTCTCTCATAAAGAATAGGTTTAAATGATAACAAATTTCCTTTCTTCTCCGAGAGTCCTCCATTCTTGCAAGCAGAGGTGGTCTCGGATTAACGACCACGTTGCAAAGTTTTGTGGTTGCTATGATCGTGCTCTTCGGCAGCAAAGAAGTGGTCAGAATGATGACGATGTGATGAAGGCTGCTTTAGATTCTTTCTTCAATATTATGAACATAAAGTTCATCATGGATCACTGCTGGAGGGAGCTGAGGTATGACCAGAAATGGTGCTCACTGGTTCAGGGTAAGGACACTGTTAAGGAGAAGCGCAAAGTGGTGGACCTCGATGGAGAAGAAGCGCCTGTGGGAGAAGAAGAGGCTAGACCTCCCGGGGTGAAGGCTGCGAAAGCTGCTCTTAAGAAGAAGAAGAATGGCAGAGAGGAGGAGTTGTCAAACTTACATGGCGTTTTACAAATCAAAGAAAAACTCTCAAGGCAAAAGCTTCTTGATCGTTTATTCGCGAAAAAAGAGCCTCTAACTGAGATGGAAACTACGTTAAAACTCAAACTAATGTCTGAATTGCTTTGATGTCTTCTCTGTTTGGTTTCAGGTTATTTCTTTCTTGCTTTGATGTCTTCTCTGTCTGAATTGTTTTGTCTTAATTGTTTTGATGTGGAACGGGCCTTTGGAGTTTTGCAAGCTTGATTTGCGATTGTCAAAAACCCGGCTCTTACATGGGACAAAAAAAAGATAGGGAAGATTATGCGAGCATGTATCATAATACACAATATGATAGTCGAAAATGAACGCAATGGATACGCTCGCATCGACATTTCGGAATTTGAAGAAGGAAGTGTCACCAGAAGTTCACACGTGGAAACCCAAACCGAGATGCCTACAAATCTGAATAACATATTTGTCAATCAGAACGAGAGAGAACTTCGGGATATCCGTATACATGAACCACTGAAAAAAGATTTAGTTGAGCATATTTGGAATAAATTTGGTGATGAATAATTATTGTATCTTTATGTATAATTATTGTATTTTTATGTTTAATTATTGTATTTTTTATGTTTAATTATTGTATTTTCTTTTATTTCTTGAATAAAAAATAAAATATTTCACTTTTTTAAAAAAAATATTTTTTTTTATTTTTAAGGATTCCTAATTCGGAATTACCATTGGACACACTTTTTAGACTAAGATCCTTAACTATTCAAAAAAAAAAAATTACTAAACTAATCATAAGGATTCCACGATGGGTGTCACCATTGTAGATGCTCTAAATCACTATGTAGTGTAAATTGTGAAATACGAAACGGGTACGCTTTATTTTACTTGAATATCAATAAAATAAAAATAATACTACTAGTAGCTAGTGTTGTAGGACTATCTCGTCAATACATGGACGTTTCGTACGAAAAGAATTATAGCTTCACATTCTATATCTCGATGTTTAAATTTTATGTATGGTATAGTAGTTAAGAAGATTTTGGTTCATAATTATTAAAAAAATTATTAACAATATGCTACTCCATCTGTTTCAAAATAATACATGTTTTAATTTTTTTACAAAATAAAATATATTGAAATTTAGTTTGTAGATGTATAGTTTCTATAATTTTATATTTCTATATTTTTTAAACCAATAAAACGTTACAGAATATTCTTCTTGTTTCTAAATAAATGTCACTTTCACAGTTAACTAGCTGTATTTTTAAAGACATTATTACTTTTTTCTAAAACAAAATAAAGACATGATATTTGGCTGTCCCATAATAAGGTAAAGCAACTGAATAAATAGAATGAAAGTGGATATATCGAAGAAGAAAACTCTTTCCCCGAAAAAAGAGAATACTACTATCATATTTTTCTCAAAAAAAGAAAAAAGAGAATATCATAGTACCGAAGAAATTATTTAATTGTGTTGTTGTTTCAAATGCATGTAGTTCAAGTTAGCGGTTAAAGATAACACGATTTTTCAACATTTGTTCACGAAATGTTATCTGCAAAAAAATACTGTATTAAATAAAAACATTTATTGCAAGTCATGTAAACGCACGTGAAAACATTAACAAGGCGTAATTATGCAAAGAGACGTTAATTCTCATATCTATACTATTAAAGCAGATTGACTGTTTATGATTCTATCTCTTAAATTTCTAATTAATATAAAAATTGCATGTATCTTTTTCCCAGCATTATTTTACAATTACATCAAAGAGTATTTAATATAATACAGTTTTTAGCCTTTTGAAAATTTTGTTTCCTAAATATTTGCACCATATCTTTCCAAAAAATCTTTCACATTATTAATAATTTGAAACAATTTATTAAATAAAACCTCAAAATAAAACCAAGTTGAAATAATAAATGATTAAATCAACAAAATCATAATACGAATCTGAATAATTTCAATTCCTTACAAAATAGTTTCATTTAAAATAAAAACTAAATCACATAAACCAAATTTAATAAAATTATAGAAAATGTTTTGAAACGCACAAATGAATTTTTCAATACAAGAGTGTTGAAGATATAAAATATTTTATTTAAATTAAAAAATAGTGTAAATAAGTTTAACTTTTGTTTAAATAAATAAAATCATATTACAGGTTAGAATTATTTAAAGTCTTCTAGAACTTAATCATATTAAAAATAACAAAATAAGTTATATAAGTAAATTTAAGATAAATTTCATAAAAAATTAAAATATATAATTTATCAAAAATCATAATTTTATTACGTAAAATAATTTTCCAACAAAAAATATACTCGTCCTTTTTAAGGGAGGGTCAATATCTAGTATAGAGATTATGTCACATGCATATCCTATTTACAATAATAAATTAATTCACACACAGCACGTAGATTATAATATTTAAACATAAATGTGTTACATAACTAAATGTCAAAACATGATGAAGATAATTTTGTGTTAAAACACTACCATTTCAAAAGTTCAAAAACTACTATTTCCTTGGAAGTAATAGGTGGTAGATATTCCTTTCAAACAAAGGTGGTAGATATAGTTTAGCTAATTTATCTATTTTCTTTAATATATAAACTTTTAGAGAATTTTTTTAGTTTATAATATAATAAAAATTCAATATCTAGGTAATTTTATTTTTTATCAAAAGTGTGTAGTAAATTGCTTTTTACTGTTTTTTAATTCTAGTTCAATAAATTATTTCAATACTATTCTTTTAGAAAAATAATGTGTACTAGATTTTGATCCGCGCCTTTCAAAGCGCGGGATATTTTTGACAAAAACTTCATATAATCACAAGCATTTTCTCTTTATTTAAGTAGACATGTGCATAAGATTTGTAACCCGAAGTTCGAACCAAACCCAAACCAAAAGAAATCTAATTTTTACATGGTCTAAAAATAAAACATGTATAAAACATATACGAATCCAAAGTGTTATATTCAAACACGAACGAATAACCAAAAAAACAAAAACCCCGAAAAATCCGAATAACTGATCCATATGTCCAAATTAATCATAAATATAAATATTTGAAACATAAATATATACTTCAAATATTCAGTTCTATATTTATTTTTGAAATAATATCTAAAATAAGTTTAAATTTAAAATAATTATTTTAAAAAGAAATAATTATTTATTGTGTTTTGCTTTTAAATTTTAGATTTAACTTCAAATATTTCCAAACCGAACCAATATAATCTGAATCCGGGAAACGATATATGGTTAATTTATGAGTTTTATGATATGATACAAATTAAAAACTAAAACCATTGTGTTATATCCGAACCTGATTTGTAATACAAATTTACCAGTATGAAACTTAGGATGTGATATACCAAAATTCAAAATATCCAGTATGTATTTCTAACAAATACTTAAACGTTCAAACCTAACTACAAAGGTGTTTTAGTTTTAGTTATTTTATATTTGATAAATATTTTAAATGTTTGTTTAGAACAACCCGTAAAACTATACTCATAAAAATATTAATAATAACATATTTTTATCGTTTCACTAAATATTAATAATATTTAACTACTAATATTTATTTTATTAAATATATATATATATATATATATATATATCTGTATATTTCAGTACTCTATCTATAAGAATTAATTCTTTTATATTAATTAATAAAATATAATTAATTAGATACTTAAATTTAGTGTTAATATAAATTAAATTTATTATTAAAAACAACAAATTGGTTATTTAATTCATTAATTTTAAATGAATAAGATTTCAAATTTTGTTTGTTCAAAATTTTTAGATCTTTTAATGTAAAAGAAATTCAAAGTTATTATTTTTAACAAAAAATAAATTTGTACACTATGTATCTCACGTTTCCAAAACCTTTGATTAGCCCTATATATTCCAAGAAGATAATCTAGATTTTGACCAGTGTTATTAAATCCGAACCGAACCGGCGGTCGGACCAGCTTCAACCACGAACCGGACACAAATGCGGTTTGGGTTAATGATAAAAACCCTATAGTTGAACCGGTTAAAAACTCCTATCGAACCGTTAAAAACACGTGAACCGAAGATCCAACGAACCGGCTAAACCATGGTTCTTGTACAAACCAAAAAATTATTAATGAAACAATTAACATTTTCTTTTTAAAATAAAAATAGGGTTTCAGATTAATAAAGTAAAGCCGTCTCAATCATGGTATAATTTTTAATTTTATTTCATAGTATACATTTTTAACTAATGTGTCTATAATTTTTTTAAAGCCCATGAAGATTTGGAGTGACAAAAATCTAGAGAATAAAATTTAAATGTGTTTTTTCTATGGATTTCAGATTTGAACTATTACATTGTTTTACTTTTATTACATTTTCAGTTTGGTACCTTTTAATTTTTTTTAATACTATGGTTATTGAAATATTTTATTTGATATAATATTTATCTTTGTAAGAATATACATATTCAAAATATCATTAAATTCAATTTAGTCTAATCAAATCTGGAACGAACCCGGTCGAACCACATTGACCCATGACCCAAAAGAATTATGGTTCGTTTGCCGGTCCGGTTTTAACAACACTGATTTTGACCATTATTCTCGAACACTGTATATTTCGTAAACAGAAAAATGTGAATATTTTGTTCCATCAAACATAGGAATATGGTACATAATGTTAGGCAAGATTATAGTTGAGTGGTTTTAGGAAATATTGTTATTTAGTTTAAATAAATAATCAATATAATTCTCCTATATATTAAAAGAGAAGTACATTGGACACGTGACGCTCATACAGCTCTTCTCACGAAAAATCTAGCGATTCTATTGGTCGAATTTTTGTATTTTTTTCTTTTTGATTTATTTTTCTACTCGAGCTTCTAATTGGAAAGCCACATTAATTGTGGATCGCACTAATTATTTCTTGCGCTAGAATCTTAATAAATGTCGACCATTAATCATAGCTTGCAGAATAATTTTAATAAATGTCGACTAATCATTAAATGTCTTAATGGCATAATACGTTTTATATCTAATTAGGAAACTAATTATTATCAACATACCTTATTTATATTGATTATTTGCGCAAGTCTCGCATCATATAATATGCATAATCGTTTTTAATATTACAAATTTAATATGTTTCTTTTAATCAAACGTCATTTAATTTACATACCTAAGTATAACCAATTCTAGCGATTCTATTGGTTGATTTTTTGTAATTTTCTTTTTGATTTATTTTTCTAATCGAGCTACTAATCGGAAAGTTACATTAATTGTTAATCTCATTAATCATAACT